>NC_137801.1:38519819-38675013 GCF_963383645.1 Muscardinus avellanarius
GAAAAGAGGAAGAGGAGGAGGAGGAGGAGGAGAAGAAGAAGGAGAAGAAGAAAGAAGAAGGAGGAGGAGGAGGAGGAGGAGGAGGAGGAGGAGGAGGAGAAGAAAGAAGAAGGAGAAGGAGGAGGAGGAGGAGGAGGAGGAGGAGGAGGAGGAGGAGGAGAAGAAGAAGAAGAAGAAGAAGAAGAAGAAGAAGAAGAAGAAGAAGAAGAAGAAGAAGAAGAAGAAGAAGAAGTAGTATTAGTAGTGGTGGAAGAGAAGAGGGGGGGAGGAAGAGGAGGAGGAGGTTGTTTCATTATTAAAGCTACAGATATGATTATCTCACTAAAGAGTACCGTATAATGTTCTGAAGAGTATACTTTTTAAAAAGACTTAGTTACAATTTAATTCCTTCTTCATCAGTTCTTAATGGTTACTAATCACTACTGAACATAAATTAATGGCACATTTCTGTAGCATTTGAATTAGACATTCTGTACTCCCAAGACTTAAGAATGTAGTTTTACAAAAGATAAGAAGGTGTTCTCTGGTTATCCTGAATGCTGGGTGGGACGGAGCAAGGTTCCCTCCCATGCTGCTGTGTTTTCTAGCTCATCTGAGGAGGATTCTGTTTTCACTGCTCAACACCCTTCCAGTAGGAGAGCCTTCCACTGAACCTGTGGTAAAACCCAAGCAGTGACGTCTTAGAAACTTCTCATAAGCTGCTCTCCTCCTCTTTCTCAATGAGGAAATTATCAAAGTGGAAGAGAACTAGTCTGGTAAAACACACTACCTTGACATCGATTTGCCCCCAACAACACTGGTAAAGGCATGTTTAAAACCCATTTTAGGATCATCAAAACTAATACTCGATATAAACTTTCTCCATGGCGAGAGCTGTGATGAGCTGCCAGGCAGCAGAGAGGCAAACATTTGCTGAGCACCGTCCATGCATGCTGTGCTGAAACTGGTGACTCAGAAATGAATACAGAATGGCAGCTCCTCGAGGAGGGGAACTTGGTCTTCTGCCCAGCCTTTCCCCAGTGCTTACAACAGCCCCTACTATGTCACACGTGCTCGATATTGTTTGTGAACTAGCATCTATTAATCGGATTCCACCACAGCCACTTAGGTGGGCTTTTATTGACAAGGAAATTGAGGCCTCCCATGAGGTGACTTGCCCAAGGTCACATAGCAGAAAGGTCAAAGCCAGAGCTCCATAAAACCTGAAGCACACTTCCCACATCTGAAATGCAGCTCCACACAGCAGGCCCCGCTGAGCCAGGACAGACATACTCCTACTGACAGCTGACACTCGGTCTTAACCCCACAGGGATGCGGCAGGCAGCATTTATCATGCTATGTGAGTAGGGAGGCCAGATCAAAAGGGACCAACCTACAGCATGGAACTGGGATGGGGCCTCTTCAGATGCCTCCTGAGATACCAGTGCACAGTTGCTGGGAGTCTACCCCAGGGGCAAGGGAATGCTCGCTGCAGGAGGGCAAATGCACACTAACATCAAAGCTGTGCGTTTGGACTGTGATACTAGTGGAGATGCCTTTCCAGCAGTAGCTCTGCTATACCTGCTTTTTAATAGACACAGTTGTCAATATTTATCAAGTAGAAAAGTCCTTTTTCCCCCTTTTGCTTCAAATCTTGTACACGCCTCAGGCCATGCACTATTACATACTGTCCACCTCCCTCCCCTGACACTGTCCCAGGATAGTCAGCCTCTTAAGGCTTCTGTGGCCATAGCTCCTTCCCCAATGTTGGAAAATAGCCAACGAGACATAAGAGATGCTCCACGCCTCCAAGAAGTCCAGAGCCTGGGTGAGAGGTGTCTCTGCGATACAGGAAAGTGGGAGGAGACCTCCAAATGCTGCTGACCTCAGAAAACAAAGAGGCCACCATGGACCCAGGTGCCCAAGGATGGCTTCCCACTCAACTTTGCCTAACTCCAGTCATCTGATGACCTTTCTCTCACCCAAACTGCTCCCCCATGCTTGGCTTCATGCTCATCGGTAACTGGGATTAGATGGAGAAGTAGTATAAAGCTACAGCCCAGATCACAGTCCCTTAAGCCACGAGGGACGGGTGGACACCCAGCCCTGCACATTGACAGCTGTGACTCTGAACCTCATGCTCAGTTTTTTTAGCTGTAAAACATGGGTCAATAATAAGAACAACACAACTGCCTAATATTAGGGAAGGATGTGAGGATTAAATGAGCCAATCCATGAAAAACTCTGAGAAGGTACCCAATAGTACTCAGCCCAGTATTAACTGTTTTGTTATTAGAAAGTTGTGTGTGGACTGGTGTGGTGGCACAGGCCTATATTCTCAGTACTTGAGAGGCTGAGACAGGAAGATCACAGGTTCGAAACCAGCCTCAGCAATTTAGCAAGACCTTGTTTCCAAATAAAAATAAAAGAGGTCTGGGGGTATAGCTCAGAGGTAGACTGCCCCTGAGCTTAACCCCCAGCACCATAAATAATAATGATGATAATAATGAGGAGGAGGAGGACTTATGAGTCTCTGGCATTTGTATTTAATCCATGTGTACTTATGTCTAGCTCACCTCCCTCTTAGTTTTAATATCCACAGGGATGGGCACAGTGCCCCCTTCGCCCTTATCTCTTTACTGCTTTTTTTTTTTTTTTTTTTTTTTTTTGGTGGTACTGGGGTTCCTGGAAATTCTTCTACCTCCGGGCTATACTCCCAGATCTATTTTTATATTTTTATTTGGAAACAAGGTCTCTTAAACCAGGGAGGCTGGCTTCGCACCTGCACGATCCTCCTGTCTCCGCCTCCCAAGTGCGGGGATTTACAAGCGTGCGCCACCACGCCCAGCTCTCTGCTGCTTTTTAATGCTATACATGTAGTTGGAGTCCTGTGACTTTGGCAACCAAACATCCTGGATATTCCAGGGCTGTTCAGATTTCAAAGATTCAACTGCATTTTTCTACACTTCAAAGTTCATATTGGCAGTTTGCTTCCTCTTGGTGGAGCTCTCCAGATGTGCTTGGGAGCCCTTCCCTAGGTGCATGGTTACTTAGCAGCCAGCTGTTTCTGCATGCCTTCAATATTGGATGCTTTCTCCCTCCACACTGCCACCCTACTCACAGTCAGCCTTTCCTTGACTTTAATAACACCAGGAGTCTTCATCTAAGTTGTGCTGTTACAACAGATACACAGACTGGGCAATGTATAAAGAAGAGAAACTTGTCACTTACAGTTTTGGAATCTGGGAAGCCCAAGATCACGGTGCTGGCAGGTCTGCTGTCTGGTGAGGGGCTGGTTTCTTTGTCCGGAATGATACCTCAGATGCTGTATCTTCCAAAGGAGAGAATCCTTGAGTCCTCACAGGACGGAAGGCAGAAAGGCAATGGGGATGAATTTCTCCCCTCCCAGCATTGTTGCTTTGGGAATTAAGTTTCCAACACATTAATTAGGGGGAAGGAGGTGCATTCAAACCATAGCATCAGGTATAGCCAAGTTAACTGATTTTCCATTTACTCTAAAGTAACCCAAACTTGAGTCTGGGACCTGCAAGTTCCAAACAAGAAACCATGTTCCAAATTTCCAAGATAAGGTTTCTGAAGACAGGGTAAGTCTGACCCAAACAATGGGGTGGCAGAGCAACAGGAGAAGTTCTCAAAGGACTGGAGGACAAAAATTAAAAGTCATAGTGAAGAATCCACATGGAGTTTATGGAAGAAAATCCAGTTACCATAGTTTCTGTAACAGAGTAGCTAAGCTTTGTTTTTAGAGCTGTTCATGCCTAGGTCTGGCTGATTCATACCTTAGTGCCACTCCTGGTCACTAAGAGCTGTTACCCCAACATCTGTTCTGTGGCTTGGGTGCTGTGGGGCAGATGATTGTTTTGGGAAGGCAACCTCAAAGCACCCTGGGTGGGCAGAGGGCCCAGGTCCGTGGGAGACTAGGATGTAACAGGGAGGTGTTGAGAGCACTTCACCTTCTCCTGATGACACCCACAAAAGCAGTTTAGGAACTGCCTCGTTAATGTTGACACAGCCTAGTCGTGTGTGAATCCTGACCCACGGCATGTTGATGGCTTAGCTTTAGTTGGATAACACTGAGCACGATATTTTCTTTTTAAATTTGTTTCCCCCAACGAGACACTTGAATGGAAGGAAACATTTTCTCCTTTTTCGCCTTGGGTAAGCATGTGGAATTAGCCCTGTGCTTATCACCATTAGTATCATCAGACCTCAAACCCAGTTTAATCTGGATTCTGCTCTCTTCTCAATGTCAGCCTGTTTCTGGACCAGTACAGAGCCAGCCTCGTTGATGCAATAAAGAGATTACTCCAGCCCACGGTAAGTATGTTTCTATTTTCTCCTGAATGCTGGCTACAGGATAATTAGTCTGTGCACAAAGATGGAGAGAGTAATGGAATGGCAAGATTAGTGTCATGTGATACTTTAATACTTATTATGTCCAACTTCAATTGGGTCTTCTGATCTATCAGATTCTTTCCTAATCATAACTAGGAAACTTCTTACCCTTGGCCTTCTGATAAGAAACACAGTGGGTAGTAAAATAAATGAAACTGCTTCAAAGATAGTGTGAGATTATTTTTATCAAAGAATTTCTCGAGTCTTTTCCTTTGATAACAATATCTTCATATTAAAGTAGAAATATGATATTGAAAGTTTTCTGTTGACTTCTGTCATTTTTAATCCTTTCAATAGTAACCTTTGTCATTGGGTGTTTATTTATTGCAAAATAATACTTTTTTCTTTTATTTCTGTTTTTATTAAAGAAAAAAAGGACGTTAAGAAGAATCTGTATATTAAAAGTTCTTTGCTTTAAAAGGAAACCATTATTTACATATTATAAACATTAGGTCACAATGAAGCCAAGCATGGCATAAAATATTGTGCACATTTTTACATTTATATATCCATTTATGCCTGTGAGTAAATTACAGAGTTTGTATCCACTCTTATTTTGTTGGGCTGTTATACTAAGCTAGGAGGTCCTGACGCCTAAACGGAGAGTTAATATACATCTATTTAAAGTAAGAAAACGAATTTGAAGCTCATGCATTAAAAAAAAATCTTGTAAGTATGTAAGACTCTTGCTGTGCCATAGGAATTTAAAATAGGTTAACAATATCAATGTAATCTAAGATAGGAACTCCCATTTATCTGAGATGACTGCAGTGTGTGTGTGTGTGTGTGTGTGTGTGTGTGTGTTCTAAAGTTTTGTTTCTAAAATCTTTTTTTAAAAAATTCTAGCCTTCTGACCTCAGTGGGATTTATAAAGTAATACCTTTCAATCTTTCTTTTATATCTCTTTCACACTGAAGGTTCCCAGAGCAATTTGATAATCATCCTCTGCCTTACACTGTTGCTTTTTATTTTGTTATCTCTATATAGCTCAGAAACTTTAAATAGGCCTCTCTGAGGAGTAACCACAGCTCTGTGAGTGGCAATCAATTCAATGCAATTGGCTTCCCAGTTCCCACCTTGAAGTAGGTAGTAGGTCTAGAGGCCAGGAAAGGGCTGTGGGCACAGGAGAGGGAGCTCCAGGTTGGGGGTAGTAGGAAGAACTCTGAACCTCTTCTTTCCCCTCTAGCTTTTGGGGTTTTTTGTTTGTTTGCTTGCTTGCTTTTATTTTGTTTTGTTTTAGATGTTCATTCAACTCACAGTTTTAAAAGCTGATAGTCCAAGAAAGTGGCCCTATCCATTTGCTAAGGGCTGCCTTGGTTGCATCACAACATGGTGGATGGAGGCGCAGAGGGATTACATGCAAGATTATATTGCAAGCCAGGAAGCCAGAGAGTGGGCAGCTCGTGTGTGTGTGTGTGTGTGTGTGTGTGTGTGTGTGTGTGTGTTGCTAAGCATTAAACCCAGGAGTGCCGTACCACTGGGGTACACTCCCAGCCCTTTCTATTTTGAGGCAGGGTCTCACTAAGTTGCCCAGGCTGATCTCAAACTTTATATCCTCCTGCCCTTAGCCTCCCAAATCCAGGGATTACAGGGTACACCAAGAATCTTGGGTGCATCTTACAAGCATTTTGAAGACAGAATTTTCAGGGCAGGTACTAAGATTCTTGGATGCAAAGACTTCTATGAAGATATAGCATGGGTAAATACCGTGCTTTCAAGGGCTCCTGATCTCAGCTGTACAAACAGTACTTCCCTCATCACCAACACCCCTCAAAGCCTATTTAGAAGCATTCCATTTTGTAGCAGATGTGTATGATTTATCTGTGATCTATTGTAAATCATTCACATGAGTTACAATAGAAAACTGCACAAGCCATGAGTAGACCTAAATACAGACTGGACTGGAATCTCTCTCAGTGCTTCTGTACCTGCCATTACACTCTAAAGCCCAGCCCCCTGTCTGAATTGTGGACCACAAAGCAGGGCCCTCCGATCCAGGACAGCAACCATCATCCTACCTTTAGCCTGGAGAAAGATGAGGCAGGCCCCTGAAGCAGCTGGTACTTATGCTATGTGAGCAGGGAGGCCAAGGAGAGGGGCCCACATCAACTCACAGCACTAGAAATGGAAGAAGTGGGCCTCGCTCAGGCCACTAATGGGGTGGCTGATACCAAAGCTACCTGGTATTCTAGCTTACAGTATATGGGGCTACTATCAAGGGAGAACTGAATTTTGCATGGCATATGGACTCACTGAAATTACTACCCAGAATCTCATCCCCACTGGGACGTCTAGGGAAGCAGGGCACTTGCATCCCTGGACCTCCATCCACATGGACCACAGGATGGTCCCGTGGACCAGTGGGCCCTGCACTGGTCCCAGGAGGACTGCCTCCCTGGACAATGGAGGCTCCCTCTATTATGGATAGCCCTTGCCCCCAGGCAGGGGAAGGGGCTGACTATATTAGCAATAGCAAAGTTATTACCAATGAAGGTCCAAGTGTCACTCTGTGGGAAGAAATGAATTGTGCTACTTTGGGGAGCATGGTTGCTTGATTTCCAGCAAATCAGCTTTTTATAACTGAGTTATAAATTGAGGAAATCAGGCAGCCAGAGACAACTGGCCACTCAGGGGCGTCCCTGGCTTGGCCCAAGGGCAGTGTCAAATATCCAGGCTGGGCTTAGATCCTCGGCCAAGCAGGCCCCTCTGCCTAGAGAGTCATTACAGGAGGTCCCAAATTTCACCAGGGAATATTTACCATCCACCTGAAGTGGACACATTTTTTTCAATTTGCTGGTTACAAAAAAAAAAAAAAAGAAAAGAAAAGATAACGGACTCTGTGAGAAATACTACAAGGGGCTCACTAGCAAACTTAACCAATTAAAAGAATGGGAGAGATATTAAAAAAAAAAAAAAACAAAATCAGCCAATGTTATTCATTCCGAGAAGCAGCATCTCCCACCCCTTTTCTCCTCTGGGGTGAGTGGTTTCTTGTTGCTAATGATTGATGGGGTGACTCCCTGTCTTCGCGTTCCCTAAAGTCCATGACAACAGCAATGACCAGTATCAGAGGACACAAATGTAATTTAAAATCCAGCCACAGAAGCCTGGAGGCTGACCTGTAGTCTGTAAATGACAACCAACAAATGGTATCTACTGATGTTCCTCTGAAATGACTTTGGGTCCAGGGAGGGGAGCCAGGCCAGCGAGACAGTGTGAGTTTACTCAGGACTAAGAGGGGGTGGATGTGATGTGCTATTGACAGCTCTCCAGCTCCTTATCACTGCCAACCAATTGTCAGCAATTCAAAAATCTCCCCGCAGAATGCATTCAACCTTCTTCGGAAACTGGCCTAGTTGACCAGCAAATTCCAGGAGTCCTGCCAGTATCTAAGGAGAGCTATAGGTGGAAATCACAGACGCTCATTTTAGAAGAGCAATTTCATTTTATGGGCAGCCTTCCTCATTTTTTTAAAATTCTAACATCTCTCCCAGCATCTGTTCGAACATCTATTTTTGCTCATCTCAGGGAAATTACCTCGCATGGGGGGTGGAGGGGCTCAGTATGTGGAATGGTTTTGAAGGACAGTTGAGTTCTTCTCTTGCCTGGTCAGAGGCCCAGCAGATCCTTACTAAAGCTGTGCTCAGCAATAGCTGCCTTGCACAGTTGGATTGGAGGAGTGTTCCAGAAACACTGGTTGTCACCACAGAAAGCCCTTGGATGGGTTTAAGATCCTCAGAGCAGGGGCCCAGCACTAAGAAGTTATTTCCTAAGGTCTGCCCAGGTACTGATTGAGCTTGTAGGGTACTGTGCGCTCAGATAGAGTACCAAGACATGAGGTAGCCCCTGCCCCCAGGGTATCTGTAATCTGTGGACAAGTCACACACACACACACACACACACACACACGTGGAACAACAGTGGACAGTACAAAATATAGCCTGGTGCTGTTTTTATTTGTTTTGTGTATCTTTAAAATGTGCTCAATAGCCGGGCGTGGTGGCGCACGCTTGTAATCCTTGTGCTTGGGAGTCTGAGACGGGAGGATCGCGCAGGTTCGAAGCCAGCCGTGCTGGTTTAAGAGACCCTGTTTCCAAACAAAAATATAAAATAGGTCTGGGAGTGTAGCCCGGAGATAGAAGGGCTTCCAGGAACCCCAGTACCACCAAAAAAAAAAGTGCTCAATAGAATATGAAATGATCAAGGGCACGACTCAGTCTTGATTCAACAAATATTTGTTGAGCAACTACTGTGTGGCTGTCCCAGTGCTGAGGGACGTGGGGTAGAGGTAGGAGGAACGCTGTCCTGTAGAGGTAGGCTCGTAGTGTAGCGCAGAGCAGATTCAGCCAGGAGCTCCCAGGAATCCCAGTGCAGCGTGGTGGGGCTTGGAGAAAGCTCAGAATGAGCAGTTGCTCCAGAAGGCTCCCTCAGAGGCCACTGTGCTTGATGTCGCCTGCAGTAGTCAGAGCGCAGTCCAGGCTTCAGAGGAAGGGACAAGGAGTGCCCCTGGTGGAAGAACTGTGCTCACACGTTTGCAGTGTGAAAAGGCTTGGTTGTGTTTGGGATCAACAAGTTTTCTCCCAAACGTAGTATCCGTCTAGTTTGGGAGTTAGGAAGGTGCAGGAGAGGTAGTTTGGGTTACCATTAAAGAACTAGTTTGGGATACTATTTTTTGTGATGCTGGGAATTGAACCCAGGAGCATTCTACCTCCAAACTACACCACTCAGCCCTATTTTGTTTTTATTTAGAAACAGTCCTGCTAAGTTGTCAAGGCTGTTTTCAAACCTGCAATCCTCTTGTCTCAGCCTCTCAAGTACTGGGATTGCAGACAGCTTGGAGCACCATTTTTTGAAAGCCTCAGAACAAACTAATGAAGAGACCAGGCTTTATCATATGAGTAGTAGACAGCCATTCAATGGTGATGAGCAGTGGTGTGTGTGGGCTCTGAAAAGATCACTCTGGCCACAGCATAGAGCTGGGTTAGAGTACGAGAGAGCAGGAAATCAGCAAGGCTCCTTGGGGCTAAGCATGGATCAGCTTCTACCTGGAATTATCCATAAGCATTCATGAAGGCCTGGTGGTAGAAAGAAAATCTGGAATGCAAGATCACTGAGATACTCATTCAGCAAGTTCACTGAGTGCCTCAGAGTCTAAGCACTGCGCTAGGATCTGTGGATGGAGTAAGAAAGAGCATGATCCCATGATGGCTGACTGAGAGAGACAAGAAAGTAGTTTCCCAGGGGTGAGAAGGAGCAGAGGTGTCACTGTGGAGGCAGGGAGTGCAGGGGCCCTGAGGGGTGGGGTCCCAGTGCAGAGGCCAGAGGTCAACAAAGATATCTAATGTGGGTGCGGCAGGAAGGATAAAAGTTGGCCAGGCAGTGAACTGGAGGCCAGAGGGGCAATCTGCCCAAAGGGAATGTCTGTGTGTGGTGCACACTTCTACACACATGTAATCCTAGCATTCGGGAGGCTGAGACTAGAGGATCGCGGTTCGAGGACAGCCACAGTTACTTAGTGAGGCCCCTTGCAACTCAGTGAGACCCTGTTTCAAAAATAGAGTAAAAAGTTAGAGTTGGGGGTGTTACTCAGAGGTAGAATGCCCCTGGGTTTCATCCCTAGTACCGCAAAATAAATAAATAAATAAATAAATAAATAAATAAATAAATAAATAGACACAGAGATGCAGGACCAAATAAATCAGGAGCTGCCATTGCTTTGGTCTTACTAGAGCTCCAGGAGAGTTCAGGGAATGCTGGGAGATGATAAGGGAGATGCAGGTCACTTGGGGCTTTGCCTGCCATCCAGAAGGTAGTTCCTGTCGGTGGGGTGGTGCACACTTGTAATTCTAGCATTCAGGAGGCTGAGACAGGAGGATCGTGGTTCACAGGCAGCTTCAGTTACTTAGTGAGGTCCTTTGCAACTCAGTGAGACCCTACTTCAAAATAAAGAATAAAAAAAAGGGGTGACCTGGGGGCATAGCTTGGAGGTAGAATGCCCCTGGGTTCCATCCCCAGTATCACAAAAAGTAAAATAAAATAAAATAGAATAAAACAAAAAAGGCAATACCTCCTAGATCAGTGGTGTGTGTGTGTGTGTGTGTGTGTGTGTGTGTGTGTGTGTGTGTGTGTGTGTGGTGTACTGGGGGTAGAACTTCTGGTCTACACTCCCAGACCTATTTTATATTTTATTTGGAAGCAGGGTCTCACTAAGTTGCAGAGACCCTCACTAAGTAAGTAGCTGAGGCTGGCTTTGAACCTGTGCAATCCTCCTATCTCAGCCTCCCAAGTACTGGGATTACAAGCATGCGCCACCATGCCTGGCTTTAGATCAGTGATTTTTAAAAGATGTTTAAATGACAAAAACTTTGGGTCAAAAATGTGTAGGCAACACCCCAGTTAAACAAAGTGGTGGGGAAAAAAAAAACTGGTTCCTGCCCTGGTCTATCTTTTCTTCTTCCAGGTTATTTATTTATTTATTTATTTAGTGGTACTGGGCATGGAACCCAGGGGCATTCTACCTCTGCCAGCCCTATTTTTTATTTTTTATTTTGAAACAGAGTCTCACTGACTTGCAAAGGGCCTCACTAAGTAGCTTAGGCTGTCTGCGAACTGGGATCCTCCTGTCTCAGCCTCCCAAATGCTGGGATTATAAGCGTGCACCACCATGCCCTGCTTCTCCAGGTTGTCTTGAAGCAATTCAGGACATACTTGAAGAACCATCTGCAGCAGATCCCAGTGATGCAGGGGTGGGGGCAGGAATATGGCAGTGAAAAGTTCTGAGAGCCAAGCCTGGCCGCAGCTGTCCAGCTTCCCTGTGGAGGCTGGGCGTATGGAGTCTGTGGCGTGCAGGAGCCGCTCAGCTCGTGTGTCTGAGGTGTGGCGTGTATGCTGTTTGATGGGCGGTGCCCTGGGAAAGGTAAGGGTTGGGGATCAAAGATATTGGGTTCTACTGTAGTTAAAATGGGTAAAGGTAATTTGGAATATCCACATGCAGAGATGAGCAGGCACTTAGAGATAAGAGTGTGGGCCCTGGACAATGGTAAAAGCTTAGTTACAGATTCGGGTGTGTTGATGTATAAGTGATAGCTGAAATTGTGGACTTCAGTTTGGTTACCTAGAATTACAGAAAACATGAAGAAAAGTGGGTGGAGCCTGGGGACCACTGATAGCTGAGGAGCAGGTGGGGAAAAGAAATCAGGAAAGGAGATCAAGAGGGACAGAGATTGCAGGAGAGGAAGCAGGCAAAGTCAGGGACTCAGACATCAGGTAAGAAAGAGAAAAGAAGTATCAGTTTAAATATCCTACTGATGCTTAAAAATTGGTTACCTGGAAATTAAAAGGGAATAGGGAAATTTCATTGATATAGCATATTCCTTCTTTTTTTTTTTTTTTGCGGGTCTGGGGATGGAACTCAGAGGCATTCGGCCTCCAAGCTACACCCCCTGCCCAATTTTTTATTCTTTATTTTGAAACAGGGTCTCACTGAGTTGCGGAGGGCCTCACTTAGTAGCTGAGGCTGTCCGCGAACCAGGATTCTCTGGTCTTAGCCTCACGAATGCTGTTTTTTTTTTTTTTTTTTTTTGGGGGGGGGAGTTGTTTTTTTGTTTGTTTTTTGGGTTTTTTTTTTTTTTTTTTTTTTTTTTTAGGTCTGGGGATGGAACCCAGGAGCATTCTATCTCCAAGATACACCCCCAGCCCTAGTTTTATTCTTTATTTTGAAACAGGGTCTCACTAAGTTGAGGAGGGCCACGAACCTGCAATTATCCTGTCTCAACTTCACAAGTACTAGGTTTGCAAACATGGGCCACCATGCCCGGATCTAGCACATTCCTTTTTAAATAATATGAAGCAGCCAGGTGCGATGGTACGTGCCTGTAATCCCAGTGCTTGAGAGGCTGAGACAGGAGAATTGCAGGTTCAAGGTCAGCCTCAGCAACTTAGTGAGACCCTGTTTCAAATATATATATGGCCGGGCGTGGTGGCACACGCTTGTAATCCCCGTGCTTGGGAGGCGGAGACAGGAGGATCACGCTGGTTCGGAGCCAGCCTCACTGGCTTAAGAGACTCTGTTTCCACATAAAAATGTTAAAAAATAGGTCTGGGAGTGTAGCCCAGAGGTAGAAGGGCTTCCAGAAACCCCAGTACCACCAAAAAAAAACCAAAAAACAAAAAACAAATATATGTGTGTGTATATATATATGGTGTAGCTCAACAATAGCCTCTGGGTGCAATCCCTTAAGCATACTTATTTTTTCTAGAAGTACATGCCCTTTAATATTTGTGTATATTAACCTCACGAAATAACTACTGCATTTGCAATGCAAAGAGTATCATTGTTATTTAGTGAAACTTCTCTCTCTTCTCTCCAGAGATCAATGACTATCCTCACATTTCTACACATCAGTCAAAATTTTACATTCAATTGGGTGTTCACTCAGTTTAAAATGGTTCTGTGACTGAATGCTTAGAAAGTTCTGCTTTGGTAAATTGAAAATAATTTTTCTAAAGTGATTGGCTAATTTGAAATCTATATTCTCTCTCTTGTTTTGATTTTGCAGCCTAAATTATAAGACATACAAAGTGCCCCAGTCTCCTGGATCCTGGGGACTCTAGAACCATCCATTACAGAGTGGGCCCCAAGCTGGCGCTCAGGGGATGTTGAATGGGTATATGATATACTGTCAAAACAAAAGAGAAAACAACATTTAGTGCTTAGAGATGAAATCTACAGATATATATATATATATATATATATATATATATATATATATATATATATATATACTAGAGGTTGAACCGAGGAGTGCTGCACCACTGAGCTGCATGCTCATTCCCTTTCTGGTTTGGGTTTTGAAATAGGGTCTCGCTAAGTTGCTGAGACCAGCCTCAAACTTTTGATTCTCCTGTCTCCCTAAGTACTGGAATTACAGGCACGTACTACTGGTGAAACTGGCTACTGCTCACTCTTTCTCTTTCTTGTGGGTTCAGGATTGGGCAGAGCCGGCTCCCTCTGAAATCCCACAATAACAGTTGGCTCTCTCAAAGCTTCTGGGAGAAAATCCTTTCCAAAGAATAAGCAATAAACCTGGGTGCGGTGGCGCATGCCTGTAATGCCAGTACTCCGGAGGCTGGGACAGAAGGATTGCAAGTTCGAGGCCAGCTTTAGCAGCTTAGCAAGAACCCTCGGCTACTTGGTGAGGCCCTGTTTCAAATTTTAAAATGTAAAAAGAAAAAGAACTGTGGGTGTCGCTTGAAGTAGAATACCCCTTGGTTTAATCCTCAGTACTCAAAAAAAAAAAAAAAAAGATAATAGACGGTAGATAGATAGATGATAGATAGATAGGTGATAGATGCCTTCAAATTCCCAAAAACATGTCTTTTTCAGATTATCCAGCATCTGGATTTAGTTAATTCTCTCAACAAATATTGACTGAGTGCCTCATATATGCTAGGCACTGAGAAAATGCAGTGAATAACGCATGATTAAAGGAGCCCGTTGTCATGGAACAATATTCCGGCTGGAGGAGACAGGCAATAACAAACAAGGACGTAATGTGTGTTGGTGGTGATAAGTGCTAAGAACAAAAATAAAGCCGGGGGCGGGGGGTGCTGGATAAATTGGTTAGAAAAGGACAGGTAAATTGAGCCCTAGAAGGAAAGGGACGTTTGGGCAGACAGCTTGGCTGTAGTCCCTTATCGCTGACCCCAACCCTCACAGGGGGATGTGGATCACATGCTTTATGAACGCAAGCATCAGCCCCATCAAGAAACCTGTCGCCCCATGAACCTGAGAATACCTACAATGTGGAGGGGTTTGAAGACTAAAGTATGATACATAGCTTAGATAGTGACTACTTTAAAACGAAACAACTTCTATTATTTAAAAATCCACAATGGTCACCAGCTTTTAGAAATAACTAAATTGACTTACTGCTATTTCCTTTTTTTTTTTTTTTTTTTTTTTTTTGGCAGTACTGGGGTTCCTGGAAGCCCTTCTATCTCCGGGCTACACTCCCAGACCTATTTTATATTTTATATTTGGAAACAGGTTCTCTTAAGCCAGAGAGGCTGGCTCCAAACCAGAGTGATCCTCCTGTCTCTGCCTCCCAAGCGCAGGGATTACAAGAGTACCCCACCATGCCCGGCTTCCTTTTTTTTTTTTTTTTTTTTTTTTTGTGGTACTGGGGTTCCTGGAAGCCCTTCTACCTCTGGGCTACACTCCCAGACCTATTTTTACATTTTTATTTGGAAACAGGGTCTCCTAAGCCAGTGCGCGTGGCTGGCTTCGAACCTGCGTGATCCTCCTGTCTCCGCCTCCCAAGCACGGGGATTACAAGCGTGCGCCACCACGCCCGGCTGGCTTCCTTTTTTTTTAATGAAGACTTTTGCTCTCCTGCTGAGACCACGTATTATATCTAGTTTCTCATAAAAATGACTTTTTGCTAAGTTTTCAAATTGCCTGAAAATAGCAATTAATTTAGGAAAAGCTGACAGAGCCTTAAGTGTAGTGGAACCACTGGCGGGCGCTGTTATAATTATGTGCCTGAGTGTGTACATGTCTACGTAAATACAGTGTGAAAACATGCCCAGTGTCCAGGACTGGATCAGTGTGCTTTCTTGCAGGTGAGAGCAGGAAAAAAAGAAGGAAGTGATATAATTTTTATACCATTTTTGAGTGGTATGTCTTATATCTGAAATATCTTGCTTTTCAAATTATTTTCACATTCACCGCCTCATTTGCTCCTCAACTTGCTGGAAGGGGGAAAAAAACGACATTTTGTTCCTTCCATCTGATGGATAAAAATTCAGTGAGTCAGCTAAAAAGACTGAAGGTTCTGTGTACAAAGAAGCAGGTCCGCTGTGTTGTCTCTAAGGCCCCTTTGCCCAACAGTTGGGTGATTCTGTTTCTGATTGTCCCGAGGTGATGCTGGTGGAACCTCCAGGACCCACCCTGCCACACAGCTTCTCAGAGTCTTCAGAGTCTTCACTGCCTGGCTCATCGCCTGTATAATGCAGTGTCTACAGAGTAGAGGGGATTGATGGGAGGGCTTGTGAATCACCTAGCACCATGGTGGCTATCATTACCATCACCACTATTGCTAATAAAGAGACAATGGGATGCAATAGACAGAGAGCATCGGTGATGGAGTCAGAGGGATGAGCTTTCTAATCATTATCACTTGTGCCACCGTGGCCAATCATCCAGCCTTTCTGAGCATCCTATGAGGTGGACCTGAGAATACCTACAATGTGGAGGGGTTTGAAGACTAAAGGAGGTGGTGTATACATGGATTCCCGACCCACTGTCTTACATATTCCAGTTGCTCAATAAATGGTTAGTGGTGTGAATGATAAACCACCTTTCATAGAAACTGCGATGTGTTTTCATGATTCCCTCAAAACCTGAAGTGGTATACCAGAGATGTGAAGTGTAGATTTGAAATTAACAGAAGCAAACCATCATATTTTTCTTTTTAAAAAAATATAAGACTAAAGCCAGGTGTGGTAGCACACGCTTGTAATCCCAGCATTTTGGAGGCTGAGATGGGAGGATTGCAGTTCGCGGACAGCCTCAGCTACTTAGTGAGGCCCTTTGCAATTCAGTGTGACCCTGTTTCAAAATAAAGAATAAAAAAGGGCTGAGGGTGTCACTCAGAAGTAGAATGCCCCTGGGTTTCATCCCCAGTACTGCAAAAAATAAATAAACAAATAAAAATTTAAAAATATGAGAATAAGGCCGGGTGTGGTGGTGCACGCTTGTATAATCTCAGTACTTGGGATGCTGAGACAGGAGGATCCCAGGTTTGCAGCCAGATTCAGCTACTTAGTGAGGCCCTCTGCAACTTAGTTAAACTCTGTTTCAAAATAAAAAATAAAAACTAGGAAGCTGGGCATGGTGGGGCACGCTTGTAATCCCAGCATTCAGGAGGCTGAGACAGGATCTTGGTTCATGGACAGCCTAGGCTACTTAGTGAGGCCCGTTGCAACTCAGTGAGACCCTGTTTCAAAATAAAGAATAAAATATAGGGCTTGGGGTATAGCTCGAAGGTAGAATGCTCCTGGGTTCCATCCCCAGTACCTGAAAAACAACAACAACAACAATAAGACTTGAACTTGCTGCCATGCTATACATGGAGAGAGGGGGTGACTCATGAGTACCCTGTAGTCAGCCAATGATCATTGTGAAGTTTTGGGTCAGATGACTGTCTGAGATTTGATATATATTTTATTTATTTACTTGTTTGTTTGTTTATTTATTTATTTATTTATTTATTTTGTGGTACTGAGGGTGGAACCCAGGGGCTTTTCTACCTCCAGGCTATACTCCCAGACCTACTTTATTTGGAAACAGGGTCTCACTAAGTTGCTGAGAGCCTCACTAAGTAGCTGAGGTGGGCTTCGAATCTGTGCAGTGCTTCTGTCTCAGCCTCCTAAGCACTGGGATTACAATCATACGCTACCACGTCGGGCTTGATATATATTTTATTCAAGCCCTCCACTCTCACTGCAAAAATCTCATGAGATTATGTGGTTATTTAGGAAAGCCCATTCACCCTCGGTGTACCACTTTCCTTGAAAAGCAGCCATTTGATTACTGTGAAGCGCTACTTTGCTATAGTGCTGGTCATTAAAAAGGGTTCCATGAAGTTGGAAATCAAAACCCTAGAACCTAGTCCCTGCCAGGGGAGTCATGAAAAAGAGAGGTGGAGGGACTGAAGTGTGAAAACTCTTCAGCAGGGGTGTGGTTACTTGTCTCTCTGGGGGGCGCCTTGAAGCTTCAGAGCATAGTGAGCTACATTAGAGACTTCTGTTGCCACATGCTCTGAAGATGTGCTGTGGCTGTGTTGGCGGGGCCATGGGAGTCCCAGGTGAATGGCACTGTCCCTGGCCCTAAGATTTAGTGGATGGTTTCAACCATTGGACCTGGGGCAGTATGTGTCATTCAAACATCAACTTTCAATCACATTTTTAAATTTTATTTGCATTATTTGAAAACTAATAAAACTCAACAGCTGGCCACGTGAATGTGAAATTTTTTTTTCTTATTTGATGTATATCTCTCCTTGAAGTTATTCTCACTATGCATGCCCACCTGGTATAGATATCTCCAGAACAATTGAGTTTTTCTACCTGAGAACAGTACATGAAGTGCTTTGACCGATGTCTGTTTTGTTTGGTTGCCTTCCAGTTTTAAAATGTGTGAATTTCTTTTTTTAATGTTCTAGGGGAAAGCAATGGTATTTGCCCCGCGCCGAGGGAACACTTTAAACCAGTTTTGCAATCTAGCTGAAAAAGCTGGTTTCTCTATCCAAAGACATGAAAATTATGATGAACACATTTCAAACGTCCACTCCAAGGTTAGTTTTCTGCTTGTGTTAGATAACACTTTAATCCGCATTGCATTTGGAAGAGATCATGGTCTTTTTGGCAGGTAACCTAAATATTTGATTAAAGTACTCCTTAGGTGTGTTGCTTCTGAACAGCTATTTGTATCTGATTATTTTGTGTGGTAAAGCCATCTTTTATCTTTGCACGTCTAGAAGGATTTTACAGAAACGTTCCTGTTTACTCCTTTCTCTGAAACAAACTAATCTTCCATTCATAATAGACTAATTTGTAAGATGCAAGAGGAGGTGGCATAGCATGAATGATAAACATGCATTTGTATTTTAATGAAAAACCTTCAGCTTTTAAGTGGGTTAAATGCTTAGCTGCACGGAAATAAATAGAAGGTGAATGTCTAATTGTATCATGTTGGACTGTAAATCTTTATCTCTGCTTGCTTTATGGCTGGGTCAGTTGGCAGTTTGAGACTGTTAAATCTCATACAGAATTTCACAGTTGTGGGGTTATATGTCAGATCGAGGCGCTACAAGATTTAGGTCAAAAGCACTTATCTGAGAGTGATTTCTAAGCCTGCTTACATAAAGCAATGTTATCAGCCTTTTTATTATTTATGGGTATAGGGCAATATAGGACACCGGCAGGCAAATGCTCCAGTGGAAACTTTTTCGGATTCTCACATTTGCAAATACATGTCACAGTGACTAGTCTAACATGAATCGCTTCCATAATTTCGTACTTTACAGAAATCTCCCTTTGCTGAGCTAGTATGACCTTGGCAAGAGACTTTGACTTGTCATGCTTTCACAAGTTGTGACTGCAGGAAAGTAAAAGCCCGACCTTAATTTTCTCCTGGGACAATGTGAATAGCGTTCTTCATTACCCAGGACTGTGATAGAATCTAGAACTGTGTTGGCTTTTGAAAAATTATATGTGAAATGGATCTGATCTTCCCCGCAAAAGAAAGGAAATTCTCATGTTCCGGAAATGGATTTACTTCTTAGGGTTTCTAGGGCTCCATTTTTACCCTGGTTGTTCTTGGTGGTGGGGGGAGGTGCTTTGTGAACTGAAAGAGACCATTGCTCACAGTCAGAATAAAAGCAGAATATGTTATTCAAATCTGATATGCCTCTCCAGAATGAGGTCTCCCCCTTTCATCCCCCCCCCAAGATCATAAAGGGTGGTTCCAAGGGCTTTACCTAGTGGAAAAGGGTTTCTCCTGGCCCCCTGGGCCCTTCCACCCTTCAGGACCAGGCTGCAGCTACAGGGCTCAGCTGATGGCTGCTTCAGTGTCAGGTCATTCACTTGTGCCCTAGGACAACAAATGATTTTTAGTTTCTCCATGGCAGCTCCACAGAGCAAAGATATGGGTCTTTCCACCAGCAAAGCTGTTCAGCATTGCCCCTGAGAACCTCCGTCTCCTCCGCAACAGATGTGGAGTGTGTTGGACACGCAGGCTGTTGAGTCCTGGGTGCCACCTCTCCTTTGTCTAGAACTTCACTGTCCCTCCCTGCAGGGTGGCAGCCTCTTTTACTTCCAGGACCCTGTGAAGCACAGCACATCCCATGAGTCTCTGGACGCGCCTTCTCACATTTATATTGTGGCGGACACCCACACCCACTCTAAATAGCCGCAGACAGATTGATTGGTCCCGCAAAAATTAACCTCCATAAACAACTAAGTGACCTTCCTTTTTCTCTTTTGGTAATTGCTTAAAAGTCAAACTCCACGCCTTGCTGACATTGTACTAAGAAACAGTCTTCTTCCTTGTTGTAAGAAACGAAGCTTACAAGTTGTGCTCAGGAATTAGAGCCCTGGAGATTATTCTACAGAGTTGGGCTGCCCTGCGGGAAAGGTTTAAACATGCGCCCCTGATTATATACCTCCATATAAATATGCATATTTATAAATACATATAAATATATAGAGATTTATAACGAGAGTTGTTTCAGCTGGCTTGATGTCCTGTTTCTAGCAAAAGAACGCCTCGCCTCTCCTCCCTTTGGTACCTGCAGCCACAGCGGGAAGGCGCCGCCGGCCGGGCTCCTCGGTCCTCCTCGGCCGGGCGTGGGGCGGCGGGTCCCTGGCCTCGAGGGGGAGGCGGAGGCCAGCCCCTGCCCCGCGCCGCCGGAGGGGCTCGGGCGCCGAGGGCCAGCGGCCGCCGGGAACCTCCACCCGGCTTTTGTTGGCCGCGTGCTAATAGCCGGGGCTTAAAAGTTTTCCATCTTGAGCGGCAATCAGCTTTCTTCCTCTCCATCCCTGGCCAAAGCCCCGCCGTCCCTGGGACGCGCCGCGCCCCATTGGAGGACCGCGCTTTCCTTGAGGCTGCGTGTTATCCTCTGAGCCCCACTGTGTTGGAATAGAGCGTGGCCAGCTGGAGGACTGTAAGACGCCTGATAATGCCGCTCTTTTCCGCTGCCCCGTCTTAATCTTGTTACACAAATGGTTGTGAAGAGATTCATGAATTTTAATTTTGCCCTCTGCATTACTGCATCACGTCACTCATACACTGCTGCCTTCTATGCCGAGTTTTCACCCCTCCTCTTACAACAGGGGAAAAAAATTAGTTACAATCTTGGCAGTAGTGCAAGGTTAAAAAAAAAATCTACAGATTTAGGCAACCACCCATGAAGCTGATTAACAGTCAGTGATCAGGAGGAACGGCTTTGCCTCTTAAACTTTTCACCTCTCATTGTTAACTGTGAAATTTTATTTCCGTTAAAAAGAAGCCTGTAATCAAAACGGTGCCATTCTGCACTTTCTGCCAGTGCTTTTGTTAAACTGTGCCCACACCGTGCAGCCAGCCTGCTCAGGAGCCGGGCAGCCAAGGTGTGGTGTGTTTTTAAAATATTGCCTTTCTCTCTTGGTCCAGGCAACAGGAAGAAAAATAAAACACTTCCCTCTCCTCCCAGCCTCCCGGTGGCCTCCACGGCTGCCCCACAGTGCGGTGTAAAACCCTCCGGAAGCGGAGATAGCAAAGGGTTTAGCAAGGTGGAGACCAGACTTGATTAGAGCCGGCTTGAAATTAGCTGAGGAATAGACTCTCCTTCCTACAAATATTCTCTTTAACATAATTTTACAAGCTATGGATTGGATTTGCTGCCTTCCTGCCCCCTCCACTTTAACTTTTGCAAACCCACCTGAGTGTTTATTTGGTATGTTTTTGTACTTAGCTATGAACACAGGCTAGAGCTCCACTGTGAAGTCAGTACATTGTGCTAAAAGCACCGCCATATTGCACTTCTGCCTGTCTATACAAAATGCCACGTTACAAGTGGCTGGTGCTTCTAATCTGTGTGGTGTGCTGTTGATAATTGTGGATACTGTAAAGGGTAAACAGTCTGAACTCCACTCCTGCTGCTGCTGTCCACGCAGTGGCAAGGCTGAGCGTGTTACATCCAATTATGAAGTGAAGCATAATGCTCCTAATAGCAGCTATATAATTTAGTTTGGTCCTCCAAAACCCTTTCTAAACCTATGAAATTGAAAAATTGTTTTATTCACAATCTGCTTTTTGTTCTTTTTTTTTCCCCAAGGTGCTTTTTTATTCCTTAAAATTATAATTATTAATTGGGCCAAGAAGTATAGCCTGGGTAAATGGAATTATTCTTGAAGCTCTTAACATTCTCCCATCAAAGCAAGTATTTCCCACCAGCTTTGTGTGTGTTTACACACCCTCCCATAACATACTTGGTGATTCAGAAACAACCCGGTGCTGGGTTAGTATCACCCTTGAGGGTCCTGGGCTCTGCCCCATTGCTGGAAGGGCTTCCAGTCAGGGCAGGGTTGGCCCCAGGCCCCTTCCAGCTCCCGACCCTCTGTTTTGGCCTCCAGAGGTCAGCATAGAATTTAAGTTAAAGGTGATTTCTAGCCCATATTTACAGAAAAATTATTTATCCCACATATTACCTCAGGGACTTTATAAAGAGCTCATTTGAGGCTCCGTTTTTTAGTGCATTGTGAGAGGGTGGGTCAGCTGACTCAGGCTGAGTAATCAACTTTCCTTTATCCGCAATCCCCGAGGAAAGAATTTCACTTGCGTGGCCCCCTCTTCTCTCTGTAAAATAGTTCAGTGAACTCTCTGTATCTCTAGGGTGACTGGTAACAAAGGTATTTGCAGTGAGTGGGCATACATTGAGAAGTTTACAAAGGCCTTTTCTCTGCATATTATTTTTAGTAATACTAGATTCAAGAATGATGCTTAGGGACCTGTGTTTCAGATTAACACAATGGATACTTTGGAGGCAGCAAAATCCACCAGGCCCTTTCTTCAGTAAACAACTAATCATCTTTGTACAGAATAAATGCCATCTAGGAAACAGAATGTGTCACCTTAGTGATCGCACCACCATCAGTTCTTAGGAAAGTGGATTAGCAGGTAGTCTGGGTTGGCTTTCGTTCCCCAGCGGGAAAGGAAAAATGGGCTCATGGCTCCAGCCCTTACTACTGAGGGCACAACACATTTTGGGAATGTGATTTAGAAGAAATCTGTATTTTGAAGAGATTCAGGCTAACATTTCTTAGACCAGAGAATACAGTGTGAGAGCCATTCATACAGCTTTTGGGTGGGGTGGGGATCTGCAATAGATTTGAAATAATAAAGGAATTGGTTTCATGTATAATTAAGAGAAATATGTATTTCTGATCTTTATAGATTTAAAAAATGAATTAACAATTGCCTCAAAAACACCAACTTCAGAAATATTGTCTTTATAAATAGTGAATGACTAGTTACTAGAGTCAGTATAAATTTGACTGTCCAAATCATTCTAGCCAAATGAGGAAGAAAATGTGCAGTTTAGGTTTTGAGGACTCGGGTTGAATGTTAAAATCTTATCACAGAAAGGTCCTTAAGTATTTCGCCCAAGCAGTATGGAATGTTTCTGCTCTAATTGATGGAATATGCTCTCTTCCTTGGAGAAAAGGATTTTTAAATTACTTGTCATTAGTGGTAAGCCCCTAGGAGCACCTGGGAAGCCTTTAGAATGTCTTGGGCCCCATGAGCCTGTCCCTGTGCCCAGGTGTCACCATGGTCTCCATACAGTGACCTGAGTGCCCGCCTGCCTGCATAGTGTGGCACTGGCTGGGGACAGAGAGGACCGAGAGCAGAAACTTCTGTGCCCAATGATAGGCTTGGGGAAGATGAGGGAGCCCCATTTGTCCCTTCCGTCACAAATGTAGTTTGGCTATATATCAAAAACACTACTTCCACCTAAAACAAAAGATTCTCGTCTTCACGTACAGTGCTGTTGTGCCAATGCTATTGAGAACTAATTTGAGTTGCTTTCTCTGTGATTACTATTATATATTTAAGTGAAAAGTCATCACGTTATACTTAATATCAACTTGTAAAAATTCCTAATCTGAGTTTCTATCTTTATCCCTCTGTTATTATTTTCAGTTGAAAAAGGAAAACCTGGACATCTATGAAGAAAATCTTCATTACCCACTTCTGCTTATTTTAACCAAAAGTGGGTAGAAGAAGAAGAAACTTCTCAAAAGATGAAGAAAACATCCAGTGCACAGAGAAAATTTTCACAGAAACACACATCTGAAATGGGCACAAGCTGCAGCTAACCGCCGGTTCCCTGAGACTTTTGAGCCCCTGGGACTTGGGGCCCCATTCCACATGCGGGCGGTGGGCCCACCGAGCTCACCACGGTGTGGTGTCCCCAGCTCGCTCCTCCGGCTCCTCCGGCTCCTTCCCCTCCTCTTTTTAACTCTGCTCATCGCTTTCCCTGCACCAAACATTTGTTTTTCTTTAAATATGTATAAGCAGCCTGTCTGGAATCTGAATTTGGTTTCTGAGCAACCTAAATATTTTCCTTTCTATCTGAGACTGAGTTTCTTTTTGGTGATTCCCAGCCTTCCCTTTAAAAAGAGAGAAAAAGAGTCTTTGTTCTGTGTTGGTGATGGTTGCTTTTAAATCATTAAACAGCAAAAATCATGTTTCTTTCCTGGTTAAAAAAAAAATAAAGTATATCTTCCATGATCGTATTCCAATTAATTTATTACGTCTGCCATCTCTTTCTCTCTCGCCCCCCCCCCTTTAAACAGGATGTCTTTTTCCCTATAGATGTATAAGAAACGACTACATCAGCCCAAAGCCTCATAAACTGACCGTTTGTCCTCTGGACACAATAGCGTGGCCAGCCCTCTGCTCCTCCTCTCCAATTATGTGTGATTAGTCTCAGTGCGCTGTGTCAAGGAGGGGGAGTGTGCTGAGTGCTTATTATCTGTTTAGGTACAAGAAGAGCACATTTAGGCCCTGACTCTGAATGAAAAGTGAGCCTTTATCAGGGCTTAAATCTAACTGCTGCTGTTCTCCAGGCCTCTTTCAAAACAGGTCCTTTCCAGAGAAATTTTGAATAAATAGTTGATAAACTAGATTGTAACCAGGGGGGGGTGTTTAAAAACGCGATCACACAATTATCTTATTTAAAATAAGTACATATTGTTAGGTGCTGCCATTCGAGAGTATAGTGAACATTGCATGGGTACTACCTAAAACTAGCAGAGGATTTCTGCAGGGAGCCCAAGCCTGTCCTGCCTCAGTGCAGCCACAAGATGCAGTAATGCTTTTTGTGGAAATTCAGATGTTTATCTGTAAGGAATCATCCTGGCCCACTTAGGCGGTAATGTCATTAGGTAGGTTAGTTATATATCCTCATATCTTTAGCGGAAGCAACGTATTCAGTGTGATACAATTAGAGTGATAGAGGGGAAGGGGCGCATCCTTTTGCATGTTAAACAAACTTCGCCGTCATAAAAATAGCGACTCTCAAATGTCTCCTCTGCTCACTTCTATCATCAAACAAATTTCTCACCATCGGTTTGCATGTCCTTGTATTCGCCACTTTTTCTGCTCCATTAGAGCACCTAGATGGATCTCAGAAGGCATAGGTCAAGTCGCAGTTAGATCATACATTTCTTTCTCACAAAAACTTGAATTGCAATGCCAAGTGATGGGCTAACATCACAATAACAGCAATTTATTCCTCTTTGGATAAAACAGCAGTCTATTCTCGGTGCTAGATAAAGACCAGGGCAATGCAAACCAGACATTTAGCTGAGTAGTTCAGCTCTCCTTTGGCGACTGTATAGGTTGCACACTGGCTTCATATTTTCTTGTTTAAAAAATTAGAATTTGGACTGTTTTAAAAGACAACTCAAGTAGTCCCATTTATACAGATGAAAATACAGCAAAAATGATTTCTGCTGTAAAACCTGCAACTAAACCTGCCAGACAAAGAAAGCCCATCGCTGTAGTAGCAGCTAGGATGGTGTATTTATTCTTTTGATTCCTTCTTAAATGTAGAACAGCAGGCCCATGAGAATATTTCCTTTTCTTACTTTCAGGAAAATACAGGCATTGGCAAGAATTCAATTTGCGTTTGTGTGTTGTGGGTATAGAAATCCAGCACATATTTCTCTGGGAGAAATTGTATTTTAAATAGTAAACCAGTAATGTATTTTCAAGAAATATTTGAGAACAGTGTGTCAGAACTGAGGTATTTCTATCAAGGGATACCTAGCGAAGGAAACCCTTTAATAGCGTTGACTAAAAACTAGAGAATCTCCTGTCAGTTTTTCAGGGCTCCGTAAGTCTTTTCTTTATGGGATCCTCACACGGAAAGATCTCTAGTCCAGGTCTTTTAAAAGTTTATAAGAAACTGATGTCATGTATTATTGAATAATTTTAAAGATGTTGATAAGGGGAAAATATGGCAGTGCTCAAAAGTTCATCCATTGGCGTTTCTTTTGCACTTTCTAATTATTTCCACGCGTCAATATTGGGTTATATAATTGCGATTGAAGTGGCCTGTTCCATAATTGCCTGTGTAATTATGCACATGTTTGTTTCAAAAGAAAGCCTGCATGCTTAGGAAACCTCGAGAATTACTATGATACTCCTCTTCTTTGTGTATCTTTATCTTCTGATAAAACTCAAGATTTTTCTTTGTCGCATTAAGTAGATTTGGCTGGGTGGAAGAATGTGTCTAATATCGCCCATGGGCAGTTCCAATGTGATATGAACAGCCACATACAAGTTGCTTATAAGAAATATATTTTATTTTATAGCAAGACATATGCTGTGGATTGGGATAAAAGTGCTAGAAAAGACTACCTAAGAGGTTGATGCCATTTTGTATAAATTGTGTATTTTGTTGGCTTTTTGACTGAGCATGAAAATGTAACTTCCATTAGGGAAGGGTAATTTAGGTGCTCAGTATTCAGCAGAAAACTTGTCGGGGCCATAAAAGCTTTTCTGGCTGGTTCCTCCGGTGTTTTCAGAGAAGAGCTGCCCACCCCTTGCTGATTTTTCCTTTGGCTTCAGTATGGGCTGAATTTACCACTGCATACCTGTTGAATCAATTTGGGGGATCCAGCAGTTAACTGAGTGAAAGGAAGGATTAGTGGTCCTCTGGAGCCCTATTTCAACAGCCAGGTGTCTGTCCTAAACTAGTTAACTGCTTTTGACAGTTGAAGAACCTGGTTTTAAGGCCATGGGCGGGAGGTAGTCGTTGTTTTTTCCTTCTCCCCACTGCCAAGTAGGACATCCCTTCTAAGTATTAGGTGTTTTTGTTTTAATAGGAATGGACTGCCGCCTTCCCTCAACCAGCTTCCATGGATTTCTGTCCTTGTGCTTACTCAGCATTTGATTTGTTTCCAATCTATTTCAAACAATTGGCTAGTGGCTAGCACTGCCTGGCAAGACCCTTTCATTGAAGTCTGGGGTGGGAGTACAGGATGCCCCCACTGGGGAGGGAGGCAAAGTCTATGTAGAGAGACAGATAGACACATACACACACACACACACACACACACACACACACACACACACACACCCTCCTTAGACCTGAGACCTGAGATCTGGACTCCACTCCCCAGATTTCAGGTAATTCCATTCCACTCCACATCAAAATCTCCTGACTTCAGACTGCATGAAAAGCCATAATTGTGCTGACTATATCCCATAGAGAAAAGATAGATTTGAAAGTCAGACTGATTTTAGGCAGAGCAAATCTATTTTCCTGAGTGGACTGTTTCCAAATTAGGAAGGAGCCCATTGGAGTTTAACAAGCCATTAGGCCTGAAATGCCACTTTGAATTCTCAGATTTCATTTGAACCAGAGAGCCCACTGCTCAGGCTCTGACTAAATGCTCACCGTGGTCTCTGCCCTGGAAGTCTGAGCATTTGGAGTCTGTATTTTGCCTTTTTTGTCTCCCTGACTTTTCAATTAATACATTTTTTAATAGATAAAACAGATCATACTGTGACTTTTAAAATGTCAACAAGCTTGTAAACAGAAATGTAATAAAATGGCTAATAGGAGATTCAACAGTTAATGGAGGGCCTGAAGTGTGAGCAAATACAGTAGCTGCACATTGGAAACTGTGCAAGTGAAGATGGCTTTAGTATTGCAAACTGAGGAAGAAAATTGTTTTTAATTAGCACCTTCATAAGAACTGCTGATTAATACTGTTTTGTTTGGTGAAAAGCTTTCAGCTGAGTAATTTGTACAGCCATTACAACAGTTTTGTTAGAGCGGGACTCCTGTTGTTAAACACAAACAGCAGATGATAATGGTGGAAGATGAGTTTGTCATGTAACAATTTACCTTATTGAAAAAAGCTTTATATAAAACCCAATACAGTAGGTACCAGCAGAAATCACATATTTTAAATCCTTCCAAAATTGCAGTGTGCCATGCTTGTGGGTTTTCCCCCCCAGGGACTAGAAGCAGATTTTATATCATTTATAAAATTATATACACAATTTAAAGGTGGTGTAGCATGGACAGGCCACTTTCTCAGCAGCGGTTTACATTGGAGCAGTAAAGTGGCCGTGTATTCAAACACTTTCTAACTACACAAAGCAGGTTGACAAATGGAAGCCTAATTAAATAATGTTACTCAGATGTAAATTTGCATTGGGACTGGATGCAGGGAAATAAGAATTGATGTTTTTGCTTGAGGTGGGTTTATCACACATAGGATCTTAAAAAAAAAAAGCAACTCTCTCAATGGAAGTTTAATTAACCTTTTTTTCCCCCCTCCTGGCCATTTTTTAACCAACCAGAGGAAACAGTGCCCATTCAATGAGACCTGACCAGGGGATAAGAGGCACATTTCAGTGAACTCCCATCAAATAAACATTTTGCCAGCCAGAAGCATGGGAACTTAAAAAAAAAAATACAAGGCAATGGTAAAGCAGATTTGCATTAAAATATTACACTACCCAAGGCTGGTAAGAACTGTAAATTATTGCAGTGGCGTAATAGAGCATGAGTTGTTTTTTTTTTTTTTTTTTTTTTTTTAGACAGGCCTTCGGGGTAATAACCAGGGTTGAGGCTCACGACAGTGCCAAATAAGCTTTAGACAGCATAATAGTCTGCAAAGAAAGCCACAGAGCACTAATGTGAAGGAAGAGCTGTCCACCACATGCAGCAAAAATCACCAAAGGTCATTTTATGGTAGCAATTGTGACATAAAATTGGTGGTCATGCTACATGTCTAATACTCAGCACAGCTTTATAAATGATGGGCCCCTAGCGATGGCTGTCATTAAGTGCTTTCATCATAATAAACTTTAAACTGTTGGCTTTATGAATCGCCAGCTAGCTTCAGCTGTTCGTTGGATGGAGCTTGCAGTGCCTTAAGTGTGACAAGACCTATTAGGAATTGCAACCATGTTTCAAGCGTACTTGGCTTCCCCACTCCTGGGGTGATTGCTGCCTATTAAATGGCGTCTGGGAAGATTTTCCTCCAGCAATCTCTGATCAAGAGCTTTTTTGGGCTTTGACCTGCATTTCCTTCAAGACTTTCTCCGAGGAGTTTTATAAGAGCAAAACTCCAGAGGATTTATAGCCACTTCTGATTAATACCTTTCCAGTTTTTCTCGCAACTCTCCCACTGCTGCATAGAGAAAAGCTTTCATTGTCCTGAGGTGCTTATTTGTGACCTTTTCTCTGCTTCCTGATTCCCTCTAACTTGTTCTCTCTGTGAAATCCTTGGGGTGGAACCAAGACAGTCGTTGAAGTTGTTACAGCTGGAGAGACCGGGAAGGACGGAGGGAGTCTTTTATATTTTTAAAGGCTTACATGCAGAGTAGCCTGGCCCCGCCCATTTAAATGCCCGCTGTGACGTCACCTGCCGCCCGTGGTACCCAAGGCATTTTTAATGAGCCCTCAGTTTAAATTGAGCCAACATATAAAGATTTCATGATTCAAATTACACTTTCATTAACCTTTAGCATGCGATGTCTTTTAGTTTCTATAAATCTTACAGTGGCTTGCGGTCTGTCCTATCAATGTCAATAATAGATGTTTGGGGAATCACGCTTTAAAAACCCAGGGTATTTAATTTACAGGGGCTAAATACAGATTTAAGACTCGCTTAGCAAGAAATTTAGTTACTTCTCTTTTTTCTAATTTGGACTCCCCCCTCCCCGCCCCAATTTTCTTCTGCTTGGCTCAAATGTTCTGGCGATGTGTGGGTCCCTGTCTTCGTATTCTCATTTGTCTTTCTTTTTTAGCTATACCCTAAAGATACTAAAGGGAATGTCTCAGGTGTGACCATGACACAATTAAATTAGCAAACCTGGGGGGACAGGATTGTAACTCAGCAGGGGACACCTGAGGACTCTGAGCCTCTCCTTTGAATGGCGTAGCACTTGCCAGAAACCTCCCTCGAGGGAGGGCCTGCCCGCTAGGTGGTCTCAGCCACAATACAGTGTTGCGGGCCGAACTCTTTTCTGCCGTGGAAGTGGGTTTCTACTGCTGCCAGGGTGACTGGAAAACCTTTAGCCACCGTGTTATGCCAAAGGGAAGGCAGGAATTGCAGGGTTTCTGGCTTTGGGCACACAAAGGCGTGCATCCCCGGTCCCACCTTGCGTGCGGGCCTGGGGTGACCTAAAGTGGCCAAGTGCATTTGGAGGCGCTACCCGGGCGCGAGGGGAGGGGCCAGACCAGATGGACCAATAGAGGTGCCTCCAGGCCGGTGCGGACTGGGACGCTGCGGCTCGCCTCTGGAGGAAATGATTTCTTTGGGAAATCAATGCCTTCTATCCCTAGAGGACTTGGTGCCTCCCTCCTTGGTTGCCCCAGGCAAATGTGCTTCCAGGACTCTAGAGTCAAATCTCCACAGCTCCACAGCTCCCAGTATGGAGAGGCGCCACCTTTCCCTGCCCCCGCCTGTTCAGGCTGCATCCGTCTTTCCTTTCTGTCTTCTCTAGCCCTCCCTCCTCCTGCCCAGGCCTCTTTCATAATGAGGCTGGAAGTGGGACTTTCCCCCACTCCCTTACTTTGAGATTTCTTTTTCTCCCGGTGACCTGGGCTGCACTCTGCCTCGCTCCCTGCCTGCCAATCTCTTCTGGGGTAGGGCCTCTCTCTCGCCATTCGTGCAGCCCCCCCTGTAGAGCCCCGGGATCCGACCTCCTCCCGGTGCACAGCAGCCCCGCCCCGCGGAGGAAGGAAGAGGCCTCCGCAGAGAGAACGGCTGGTAAGGAGGCTCTCGGTTTGTCTGGAGCCACAGTAAAAGGCCTCGGAGCAGCCTCGGCCCCTCGCCTAGCCCAGGGCCCGGCGCCCTGAGGCCGCAGCCCCCTCCGCCTGGCTGGCGGTCAGCGGCCGGCACCCCCCTGTGGAGGGGCGGAGGCATCCCAAGAAAGGCTGACAAGCGCTATCGAAAAATCGCCTCCGCAATCTAGAGCAAGGACTCGCTTTGCAAATTAAAGTCTGTGTTTTGTTCTTTGCAACCTCCCAACGTGAGAAATTTGGAAGTTGAACATGACGTTCCTGTCAGATGGGGTGGAAAGTGAGCTGGGCCGTGACTGCAGCGCTCAGCGTCCGCCCCGTGGTGGCTCGGCTCTCCTTGAGCCCGGGGGAATGTCACCGCGCTGTCCCCAACGCGCAGGACAGCACATTTAAAAGCTCTGCCCACCTAACCTATGGTTCCACCTCCAGGTGCATTAGCCTTCACTTCCTTGCCAGGCTTTATTTTTAGGAGCAGAGGTCACAGCCCTGACCCAGCCTGTTCTGAGCGGATCGCTCCTCTCTCAACCCGCATCTCGGGATGCTGAGGGATGAATGAAGCAGCGCCGACTTTTGAGGTCCTCCTCCTTTTCAGGGACTTCCTGGTCAACCCATTCAGGCCTGTCAGACCAGAGCCTGCAACCCAGAGTGGGCTACGGGGCCTGGGCCCTCCAGTGTACATTCCCCGGACTATCCCCTCAGCTACTGCTTCTGAACCCTCTCCATACCCACGCCCATGCCCATCATATCCTGAGTGTGAATATGAACTCTGCCCTAGTGCTATGTGGTAGATTGGGGAGAAAATGGCAGCAGTATTTTCCAGCCCCTCCCATCAAGAAATGGAATTAATTTCTCTACTCTTGATTCTGGGCTTTGCTTAGTTTGTTTGGGCAAATGAGGCGTTAGTAAAATGAGTACAAGCAGAGGTTTGAAAACCACTCTCAACTGGGTATGGCGGAACATCCCTGTAATCCCAGCAGTTTGGGGACTGGGACAGGAGGATCACATGTTCAAAGCCATCCTCAGCAACTTAGTGAGACTTTCAAAATAAAAAAATAACCAAGTGTGGTGGTACACACTTATAATCCCAGTTCTTGGGAGGCTGAGACAGGAGGATCAGAGGTTCACAGCCAGCCTTAGAAACTTAGTGAGGCCCTCTGCAACTTAGTGAGGCCCTGTTTCAAGATGAAAGAATAAAATAGGAAGCCGGGCATGGTTGTGCACACTTGTAATTTCAGTACTTGAGAGGCTGAGACAGGAGGATCACAAGTTCACAGCCAGCCTCATCTCCTTAGCGAGGCCCTCTGCAACTTAGTGAGACCCTGTTTCAAAAGAAAAAATAAAAAAATAGGGCTGGGGGTATAGCTCAAAGATAGAATGCCCCTGGGTTCAATCTCTAGTTCTGAAAAAAAATTAAAATAAATAAAAAATAAAATAGAACTGAGGGTATAGCTCAGAGGTAGAATGTCCCTGGGTTCCATTCCCAGTACCACAATAAATAAATATATAAATAAATAAATAAGGGCTAGGGTGTATCTCAGAGGTAGAATGGCCCTGGTTTCAATGATTCAATGCCCAGGAAAGAAAGAGAGAAAGAGAGAAAAGGCAAAAAAAGAAAGGAAGGAAAGAAAAAAAGAAAGAAAGAAAGAATCACTTGCACCTTGGTATTTGCCTTTTCTTGGGTTCCTTTAGAACCCAGCTACCTGTGAGAAAGCCTGAAGTATTCTGCTAGCTGCTGGAAACATGTAGCCCAGCTCCTCCCCACCCTCTGGTTCAGCCATGAGCAGAGGCACCCAGGACCACAGAGTCCCAGGGAGACCTAGTTGTTGATTGTAGCTACATGAGTGAGCCAGGGCAGCCAGCAGAACTGCCCAGTTAGCTACTCGCAGCATCTTGAGCTAACATGGTGGTTTTACCCAATTAAGCTTTGGGGGGCATTTGTTACACAGCAATAGTTAACTGATGGTTCTCTCTTCTCTCTGAGGTACTTTTCTGGATCTTTAAGCATCCTTTGAGGTATCAAAACTTTTGATATTAGGCTGGCAGCTCTGTGGCTAGCATGTGTGAGCTCCTGGGTTTAATTCCTGCACCACATATTGCAAAGGAGATGAAGGAGGAAGAGGAGAAGGAAGAAGAAGAGGAGGGGGAGGAACAACAACACCACTCACAACAATTAAAAAAAAAAATTTTTTTTTGGCGGTACTGGGGTTCCTGGAAGCCCTTCTACCTCCAGGCTACACTCCCAGACCCATTTAATACTTTTATTTGGAAACAGGGTCTCCTAAGCCAGCCAGGCTGGCTTCAAACCAGCGCAGTCCTCCTGTCTCTGCCTCCCAAGTGCGGGGATTACAAGCGTGTACCATCACGCCCGGCTAACAATTAAAAATTTTGATGGAATGTTTTGCCTAAAATGTGTTGAGTTGCATTTAGAAAACACAAAAGTAGGATGCAGATACCCAGGCCCAACTTACCCTTCAGAAAATCAGCCTATAGAGCTGGGCATATTGTAATCCCAGTACTTGGGGGGCTGTAATCCCAGTACTTGGGGGGCTGAGACAGGAGGATCACAGCTTCAAAGCCAGCCTCAGCAACTTACTTAGACTTTGTTTTAAAATAAAAAATTTAAACCAACCTATAACAAAGGCAAATTTCAGGTGACTGAGAGAAAACATAAGAAAGAAAGGCTGTAGGAGAAAGAAGGGTGACTTCAGAGCCAGCACCCCTAAATTCCGGCCTGACTCTGCCAGTAGCAAAGTGGCTATTTTAGACAAGCTCCTGAGCATCCATTTCCTCCTCTGGAACACAAGAGAGAGGAACTAGATGAGTTGATGTCCTGTTTCATTCTAACTCCCAAAGTATTAAGATAAAAAAATTTCCATTATCAGGGTAGAGATTTGAGTTACTTCCGGGAACTGGAATTCCCTGGTACTGCCAAGGCCTGGTCAGACATTAACTTGACTATAGAGGACACTAGCTCTGCTCAGGGCACTTTCTGGGATGGGCTGTAATGTTTCATATTGCTCTGTCGCAAGCTGAACAGGTCTTGAGCTGCCTCAGGTCCCCTGTGGGGCAAGAGCTCCATTTTTATTCATTTACCTGATAAATATCTATTGTGTACCGGGCACCCTGGCAGAAGTCAGGGACTTCGAATAATGAACACAAAGGACCCTGTTACTTGTTAGGACCTAGCAAAAAAAAAACCCAAAATGATTCTCTACAAGTAGCTTGCATTGAAAATAGTAAACAAATGTGCCAGTACATTTACAAAATAATTACTGCCAGGTGTGATCGTGCATTCCTGCAGTCCCAGTACCTGGGAGGCTGAGACAGGAGGATCACAGGTTTGAGGCTATCACACAATAAGTCAGTGAGATACTGCTTCAAAATAAAAAAGGCTGGGGGTATAGCTCAGTGGTAGAACCCCACCGAGTTCAATCTCCAGGACCACAATAAATTAGATGGGATGACTATATAAATTATAATAAACTCTATGAAAAATAGATAAGGCTTCAGGTCATGCTTCAGACAAGATGGTCAGAGAAAGCCTTCCTGAGGGACTTTGCACCAGTGAAGGACCTCCTTGCAGTCAGAGGAGACAGGGCAGGGCCTGGGGCGGGCCTGAGCCTGAGCCTGCAGCCTCTGTGGGAAGGCTGAGAAGTCAGCTCAGCATGTCGGGGCCTCCTGACATGCCATGTGAGGTGGGCAAGGCCAGGCTGTCAGGGTTTAGTGAGTTTGATTTTATCTGGAGTCTGAGCAGCCATGGAAGGGTTTGGGGTAGTCTGAATGACATAATCAGATGTACCGCTTTCTTATGTGTGTGTGGTATTAATGATTGAACCCAGGGAAATTCTACCTCTGAGCTACATTCTAAGCCCTAGTTTACTTCTTATTTATTTATCTAGGGGTTGGACCCAGAGGGATTCCGCCTCCTTGGTCAGTCTTTTATCTAGAGGAGGCTCACTCACCTTCTAAAATCTTTGCTTGTGCTCCAGTCCTCACCGCGGACCTGTCTCCTGCCTTTCTCCTCCTACCAGAATGTCAGCTCCCTGAGATCACTGCACCTTCCCTCTCTCCCCGGGAACCTGACCCTGGTCGGCACTGGGTGAACATCTGTGGAATGGGCGAAAGGATCAACCACTGCCTCATTTAAACCTAATGCCTACCTTCCACCTCCAACAGTTCCTTGATCCTGTGACCTTCCTGTCTCAACCTCCCAAGTACTGGGATTACAGGCATCTGCCACTGTGCCTCGCTGCCACTGTTTCCTACGACCCTCCAGTGGCTTCCTATCAAATAAAACCCAACCTCCCCACGGTGGCTCCAGGGCCCTGCACTCCTGGGCCCAGATGCTCCTGGGCTCGTGCTTTGCTGTGCTCATTCAGGACTCAGCTGGCTCCCTGACACTCTGCGGGTTGGCTCCTGCATCAGGACCCTCAGTGGAGGTCTGGCAAAGGCTCCTTACAGACCCAAAGAAGGAGAATTTGCATCATGGGAGAGGAGGCAGGATTTGTAGAAGTTGGAAGAAGGGCCCTTCTAAAGGCCCTTAGGGGTGCTATGCTCATGAACTAACAAAAAAACAAAGATCTGGGGGTATAGTTTGGAGATAGAATGCCTCTGGTTCAGTCCCCCGTGCCAATAAATAAATAAACAACCCCAAGCTCTTGTTTCCACTGATTCTAGGCATGACATTATAGTGGAAATATCTATTCTTGGGTTGCTCTAGAAAAAGAAATCAGAAATTTGCCTTGTCCAGATCACGGCCCTTGACAGAATTAGTGTGGCAAAATCAAAGAGCGTAGGAGCGCTCTTGAATAAGGAAAGAAATGTGTCATTGGTAGTGAAATCCCACCAAGAGAACAGAACATCTTCCCCTTAGCTCAAGGCAGGGCTGCTGCTCCCAGAGGGAAGATCTGGGAACACACCTTGTTGGAGTAAGGGAAAGAAAGGGTACAGGAGGGGAAGAGAGGACACTGGGGACTGCAGGAAGTAAAGGGGCCCCAAGAGCTGGAAAGGAGCCGAGAGGGAAGACTCCGTGTGCCTGGGCTGAGGAGGGCTATCCTCCATCTTCTCCGCACTGCGCATCCTTCCGGGGGAACTGGAATCTCAGAATGAGGCAGGTGGGGGCCCTACTCACTTGTGCTTACAGTCCAGTTCGGGAGACAGATAGTGTACTCTGTCTTTGTACAAGAGTTAGAACGTTAGAACTCAGGGCCATTCTGCCTCTGAAGTACATCTCTAATATATATATACATATATACATATACATATGCATATATATATATATACATATATATATATATATGTATGTGTGTGTGTGTGTATATATATATATATACATATATATATATATAATTTTTTTTTTTTTGGTGGTACTGGAAGCCCTTCTACCTCCGGGCTACACTCCCAGACCTTTTTTTTTTTTTCTTCTTCTTCTTTTTTTAGAAACAGGGTCTCTTAAGCCAGAGAGGCTGACTACAAACCTGCGCGATCCTCCTGTCTCCGCCTCCCAAGCGCGGGGATTACAAGCGTGCGCCACCACGCCCGGCTTTATATTTTTAAATTTTTTGAAACAGGTCTCACTAAGTTGCTGAGGGTCTAAGTTTCTGAGGCTGCCCTCAAACCTGTGATCCTCCTATCTCAACCTCCCAAGTACTGGGATTACAGGTGTGCACCACCATGCCTGGCTTCTAAAATCATCTTAAATGCCACCTCTGTCTGGAAATGTGGCTGCCAGCCTCTGGAACAGGCAGGTGTGGGAGCTTGGTTGGCATTTCCCAGCGATGCCAGGCAGCCTAGTTTCTGCTGTGGCCAGGGGCTGAGCTCAAGGCTCACTGGGACAGCAGTGCCAACAGACACTCGTCTTCCATGCTCCCTCCTCCTCTTCCTGACAAGGTCAAAACCAATTTCTTTATAAAAGAAATGAAGGTGTGCCAGTGCAACTCACCCCATCCCAGGGCAATGAAGCTGCTTTTGAGAGTCTGCTCTTTGTAAAGATTAGGAAAATTACCGAAAAGGAAGAGTGGAGGACACAAAGCCAGCCTGTGAACATGTTTGATTGATCACCATCTTTGAAAGGACAGGGCAAAAGATGGGTCTTCACCATGAAGCAAGGGTACCGAGAAGACGCAGAATTAGCTGAGGTACCATGTCTAGAGACAAGAAAACGGCACGATGATCACAGGGAGTTATTCTTGGGTAATTCTGACTCGGAGTGCAGAGGAGCCCACACGCAGCTCCATCTCGCAGGTGCCTGTTGCCTGGCTGCCTGGTTGCCAAGTAGACAAGGAAGAGACAGAAAATTATCTTCCCTTTCTGTGCACTTGACGTCACTACAGCCATTTTTTTTTTTTTTTTTTTTTTTTGTGGTACTGGGGTTCCTGGAAGCCCATCTATCTCCGGACTACACTCCCAGACCTATTTTATTTTTGGAAACAGGGTCTCCTAAGCCAGCACGGCTGGCTTCGAACCTGCGCGATCCTCCTGTCTCTGCCTCCCAAGCGCGGGGATTACAAGCGTGCATCACCACGCCCGGCTAATTTTTTTTTTTTTTTAATGAGGCATAGTTAGACATTTTTTTCTCTTGGAGGTTCTCTTTGGAGAAGAAAAGGAGGAACTTGAGTCAGCCGGAGGCAGAGCACCATTCGCAGAGAACTTGCAGGACTTCATGTGCGTCAGGGATCCTGACGGAGATCCCATCCTCAAGGATTCATTGCTTGCAAAGCTCAGGACAGATTTTTAGCTGGTCTTTTATCTGATCATGATTTACTTTCTTTTTTTTTTTTTAATGAAAACTAAATGACATTGCAGGACAAGAGATTTGCATTTCTCCACCTTTGACATCCATGGCCCAGGACTCTTCCTCAGGTCAGATGCAAGGAGCATCCAGAAAGGGGCTGCGGGGAGAGAGTGTTTACTCAGCTCCTTCCATCCCAAATTAAATATTCAAATTGGGTTTGTTCTGGAGCATTGTGAGGCCTTGAGCTGTAATTTAATGGAAATGGCATTGTCCCCTAGAATAAAGGTTTCATTAGGCCTGCTCACAAACTTTCCCCATTATTCTCTGGAGGAAACAATCCGGGTGACAGCCTACCCAGTCATAATCCCCCAGCTTCAGATTTATGGTGACAAAAGACTCTTAATACTGAAAATGTTCGGGGGGAGGAGCAACACTTCCCAAACAAGAAGTCCCTCCCTTCCAGGCCAGGTAACAAAGGATCAGGAGGAATTTGGTGGGGCCTCCAGGCCACCTGCAGGTTAAGCCCACGGTCAGTAGATTAACTGCAGCTCTGACTGAGTGTTTAGAAAGGCAAGTTACATGGCAGAGCAAACAAAATTCAGACTGTGCTTTACACATGGTAATCCCAAATTTAATAAGAGCCTGGCTTCTCTGCTCGGAAGGCAGAGCCCAGAGGTAGCTGAGGTGTGGGGCTCTATTGTTCCCAGCCAGCTGTGTCGCCATTGGTTGGACAGCCTCTCCCCTCCCCAACCAGGGTTCTGTGGTCTCAGCCAAGAAAATTCTAACTGGTTCCTTTGGTGCTATTTTCTTTCTTTCCAAGATTTAAGAGCCTTTTCTAGAGATAAGTTACAAATTTGCTTGTCCTCAGTAAAGTCCCCGCAGAAGGCTCGAGTGGCCAGCCAGAAGGCCTTACGGGCTTCAAGCCCTTGGGGCTGCAGCAGAGCCTGCCCTCTGACCACCGGTTCCTGGTGGTAGAGCTGAGGCCTCAGGCAGAGCCCAGGAAGTCTGTGGCGCAGGCTGCAGTACAGGCTGAGGAGCCCCTGAGTGTTAACACCTAACTGGCTCTGAGACACCTACGCGGAAGCACGTTTGGGGTTGCACTTTGGACACACCTGGGTTACTTCTCAAACTATCATTAGCTGAGTGAATTTTCTCTAGTGGTCCTCTTTGTCATCATTCATTCATTTGACAGATACTTGACTGTCTGAGATGGGACAGGCCTTGTGCTCAAATGTTTAGGACATCAAAGGGAACAGAAGATGGACACAGTCTCATCTCACAGGGATCAAAGACAGATAAGTGAGAAATTGTCCTGTGAGTCCATGATAGAGGAAACTGAGGAGCCAAGGAGAGCAGACATGATGCTGAAGCAGAGATCTGGGCCCCTGGGGCTGAGCCAGGCTGAGGATGGGGCTGGAGTGGGGGGAGGGCTGCACAGTATGGTAGAGTACACAGGTTCCCGTGGGGAGGGAGGACGGAGAGGGTGTGTGCAAGGAACCACAAACCTGCACAGAAAAAAACTGGGGAAGACCAGGCCCCAGTTTATGTGTACTGTTGGTTTTCATTTTTGTTTTTGTGGTACTGGAGATTGAACCCAGGAGTGAACTATCTCTGAGCTATACTCCCAGCCTCTTCTCTATTTTTTTATTTCAAAACAGAATTTTGCTAAGTAGGTGCTCACTGTCTTCAAACCTGTGATCCTCCTGTTTCAGATTTCCCATTACTAGAATTGCAGGTATACACTACCATGCTCAGATTATGGATACCATTTGTGAAAGGACCACAGGATGCTAAAAAAAATTTGGGAGCAAGCCGGGCATGGTGGCACACACTTGTAATCCCAACATTCGGGAGGTGGAGACCGGAGGATCAAGGTTCACAGACAGCCTCAGCTACTTAGCGAGGCCCTTCGCAACTCAGTGAGATCCTGTTTCAAAATAAAGAATAAAAAATAGGGCTGGAGTGTAGCTCAGAGGTATAGTGTGCCCTTGAGTTCCATCCCTGGTACTGCAAAATAAATAAAATATAAAGAAATAAAGAAACAAATGACTGAAAAATAGGGCTAGAGGTGTAGCTTGGAGATACAGTGCCCCAGTACAGAAAAAAAAAAAAAAAAAAAAAAAAAAGGAAAAGAAAAGAAAAAAAAATTGTGAGTAAATCCTTGGAAAACCCTAACCTATGGTGGACTCCAGGTTAAAAGTCAGGTAAAAGATGAGTCAATTAAAATAAATTACCATTAAAAAAAGCTGAAAAAAATTTTCTGAGTCAAGTGTGGCAGTACATGCCTATAATCCCAGTAATTGGGAGGCAGAGACCGGACTGCAGGTTTGCGGCCAGCCTCAGCAAATTCATGAGGCCCTCTGCAACTTAGTAAGACCCTGTTTCAAAATAAAAAATAAAATAGAACTGGGGGTGTATAGCCCAGAGGTAGAACACCTCTGAGTTCCTAATACCACCAAACAACAACAACAACAAAAACCAACCCAATAGATTATCTGAACCTCTATATAGTGTAAGCTTTGCTACCATTTCCCCAGAAATCTTGTTGAAATAAAGTTTTAGAATTCTAGGAGGGTATAAACCTATAAGCTAAAGAGAGGAAAATACAAGCAACAAAAAACACAAGCGTATTTCTGGAATGTACCAAGCAAATGGAGAAGTTTTTAGGGGGCACCACTGAAGAAAGCCACACAGATGCCCTGGGAGGAAACAGAAACCAGTTCACCCAGAAGACTTAAGAGGCTCAAGGAGGCAGCACACCGGCTCGGCAAGTCCACACCTTCTAGAGTTTTTTCCTCGTCAACATCAAGAGGTGGCCAAAGAGGTCCACGAGGAACAGAGCAGAGAACCATTAGCGGAAGGAAATGAGACCAAAAGTAAGCAGAAAAAACTCAATCCCAGAGAAGTGGGATTCAGGAAGGAAAAGATCACTTGAAAATCTCTTGAGCATCTCAGACCAGGCTGGGAAGATCAGAAATTCCCAAAATAGGATTTTGAGAAGAAGAATACATTCTTGGAAATGACAAATACAGTTAGTGAAGCCAATCACGGTGATGTGCACCAGTACTTGGGAGGCTGAGACAGGAGAATTAGAAGTTCGAGACCAGCCTCAGCAACTTAGTGAGACCCTGAGCAATTTAGAGAGACCCTGTTTTAAAATAAAAAACACAAAAATGCTGAGGAGGTAGAATGCCCCTGGGTTCAATCCCCAGTACCACCCATGCACGTAAATGCAGTTGGTAAAATAAAATAGGATAAAAAAGTTGATGAAATATTATAAAATGCAGAACAGAAAGAAAATATAAAGGAGAAAATAATTTAAAAACATAGAGATATAAGAGAGATTTAGATAATGGAGGGAAAATCCAGTGGCACGAGGGAGGTGGTCTACAGAAAGTGAGGGGAGAGGGCTGGGATGTAGCTCAGTGGCAAAGTGCTTGCCTGGCAAGTGAACCGCCCTGGGTTCGATCCCCAGTCCAAAAGAAAAAAAGAAAAAGAAAGAAAGAAAGTGAAGGGGGAGGAGAAGTCATGGAGGAAACACTTCCATTGACGGTCTGTACATATATAAGAATACCCATGTCAGCCTCCATATCTGTGCGGGGGAGTGTGAGGGAGCCGGGAAGCTCAGCAAGGGCTGTGCGCATGTGTGCCACTGTCACTGTGAACTGCGTTCTAATGTGAGACAATAATGCACCAATAAAAATATATTTTTTAAAAAAGACATAGGAAATAATTTAAGGAATCCTTGGGGGGGGGGGAAGCAGAGTAATTAAAGGAAAGAGAAACATTAAAAAAGTACAAAAAAAAAAAATTCCCAGGGTTGAAGAAGCCTAGTCCTAATATCGGAAGTGCCATGGAGCATTCAGCACCAAGAATGAAAAACAGCGGTAACCTTGAAGCTACACCCCCAGCCTAAAAGAAATTCAAAAGACTGAGTAGAAGGAGTAGATTGTGAGAGAGAAAGATCAGGTCGTCTCCAAAGGGACAGTAATCAGATCTGCTCAGCAACCCTAGATTCTGGCAGGTAATGAAATCTGAAATTCAGAGGGGAAATGATTTTCAGTCTAGAATCCTATCCACAACTATCTACAGCAGACAACATAAAAGTGTTCAGACAAGCAAAGGTAGAGAGTTTACTTCCAACACATTTTCTTGGGAAATCACGTGAGCATATACTCTAGCAAAATGAAGACACTGAAGGATGGAAAGAAGAAAATCTAGAATCTGATCCAGGAGGGCGTGGGGAGGAGGCTCAGGTGCTGGAGCAGATCACAAGGGATTGGGAGGAGGAAGGGAAAGGTAGATTAGACTTAAAATAAAAACCTAGCCAGGCATGGCAGCTCACACGTGCAATCCCAGCACTGGTGAGGCTCAGGCAGAAGGATTATAGATTCAAGGCCAGGCCTAGCAACACTCTCAGGAATTTGGTGAGACCCTCTTTCAAAATAACAAAGGCTGGGGGTATAGTTTAGAGGTTGAATGTTCCTGAATTCAATCCCTAGTATCAAAATGATAATATGAATAATGATAGCAAGTAATGTGAAGAAGAATAAAGGCAACCAAAAACTCTACAAGAACAATTAGTAAAAGCTCTGAAAATGAGCCGGGCGTGGTGGCGCACCCTTGTAATCCCCACGCTTGGGAGGCTGAGACAGGAGGATCGCACGGGTTCGAAGCCAGCCTCAGCTACTTAGTGAGGCTCTCAGCAACTTAGTGAGAACCTGTTTCCAAATAAAATATAAAAAAGGTCTGGGAGTATAGCCCAGAGATAGAAAGCCTCTGGGTTCCACTCCCAGTACCACCAAAAAAAAAAAAAAAAAAAAAAAAATCTGAAAATGAAGCATATTAAAATTGACATGAGCCTAAGTAACTATTAATGTGTAAGGAATGAGAATCCATTTGACTTGGTGCTGGAAACAATCTCCTTCAAAAAGCCCAGGGATCCTGACACTGGACTTAATGAGTAGAAATGTAATCGTAACATTATTACTATTATTAAATAAAGTTCCGTTCCGGGAAGATGGCGACCGAGAAAAGCGGGGCAACCAATCTCCATTACCACAAAATCAGCGCCTTTCATAGCCAGAAAACACCATCACCAGAGAAACAAAAAAATCACCAGGCTCCAGAGAGAAAGCGGACTGAGAACAGAGCTCAGAGCCACAGAGGAGATAACCGGCCTCATGCCCGAGGACGCGGCAGCAGCGCCATACTGCCGGCGGCAGTGGCAAATTCACCGGACGGCTACAGCAAGCCGAGGTGAGCCACTGCAGAACAGCCAGACGGGATTTCTCGCTGCAGGTAAAATCTAAAGCTCCCAGTGGCTGAGCTCAGCACACGCCGCAGGGATTCAGAGTGGAAATCAAAACCAAGAAGAAATACGCCAGCCTCACGGCCAAGGGCGTATCAGCGGCGCCATATTGCCACCAGCGGCAGCAGCAGAGAATTCACCGAATCCAGTACAGCTACATCTACGTACTCAAGAACAGTGAGTCAAATTGCGGGCCACAGAGGAGAAATCCCAGTACTGTACTCCCTGGGACTTGACCCAGTGGGGGAGGGGCGGTGGCAGAGATATCACACCATATGAGAACGTGCAACCTGGCACCCCCCACAGTCTAAAGCAGGCTCTATCGACTCTCTGGGTCGGAGACTCTGTGATACAACCCAGTAAAGGAGTAGTGGAGTCTGAGATACTACTGACTCGAGATCCAGAACACCTTAAGTGAAGTCATAGTGACCCAAGGGAAGAACCCAGAGAAGGCACAAACTTCCTAAATCATGGGAAAGAGGAATAATACTGGAGCAATGAATGCCCACAACCCCACAACATCAGAACCCGATAAAACAGAAAATCAGAGATTTCTAGAAGATCAAATCAGGAAAATAACTGTAGAAATAATAGAGGTGCTTCGAAAAGAACTTAGAGAGAGCCAAAAAGAGATAAAGGATGCAATTAATGAAGTAAAGGCCTCAATTCAAAGCACAAACAACCGATTAGACCACATGGAGAACAGAATCTCACTCTTAGAAGATGATCATTCCAAAAATGAACGCATAGTTTCTAATCTAGGAAAAAATATCCGACAGCAGGAATCTGATATTGAAGAAATATGGGCCCATTTTAAGAGAGCTAACCTAAGAATAATTGGAATAGAGGAGGGAAAAGAAAGTGAAACCAAAGGATCAACAATCTCTTCAAGGAAGTAATAGCAGAAAATTTTCCAGACATAGAGCAAGAGGTCGATACACAGGTCCAGGAAACTTATAGAACTCCCTTTAGACAGGATCGGAGAAGAGGATCCCCACGCCACATAATTGTCAAAATGACCAATGTGGAAGCCAAGCAGAGAATCTTAAAGGCAACAAAAACAAAGGGCCAAGTGACATTCAGAGGCAAGCCAATTAGAATTACTCCAGACTTCCCAAACCAAGTCATGAGAGCCAGAAGGGCTTGGAGTAACATATTCCAAACTCTGAAAGAAAACAACTTCCAGCCAAAAATTTCCTACCCAGCAAAACTTTCTATCAAATTAGATGGAGAAATAAGAAGCTTCCATGACAAACAGAAACTGAAGGAATTTTTGTCTTCAAAACCAGCACTAGAGAAAATACTCAAAGAGATTAACTACAAAGAAGAAATAGGTAACACACACCAGAACCAGAGAAACAAGAGTTTCCATCCAACAGACAACTAAGATTGGTTATCTGTGGAGATTCATTACTTATGTTAGTCTTTTACCTATCTGTAAAGGGTATTGATTGCCTTTATTGTTGTTAATTTTTAGGATTTCTAGTTGGAATATTAATATACCTTCAGATATAGCATTTGGAAATATTTTATCCCATTCTATTAGTAACTGTTAACTCTGTTTACATTGTCTTTGGATATACAATATTTTTTTTATTTTTTAGGGAGTTTGTATACTCTTCTGTTGCCTGTGCCATTGAAATCATATCCAAGAAATCACTGCCAATTTCAGTGTTGTGAGGTTTTATGACCCAGATTTTCTCCTAAAAGTTTATAGTCTTAAGATTTATATTTAGGTCTTTTATCTATTTTGAGTTAATATTTATATATGGGATTAGGTAAGGGTCCAACTTTATTCTTTTCCATGTAATTATTATGTTTCAACAATATTTAGTTAAAATATTATTATTTCTACCACCAAATGTTCGTGGAAACCTTGTCAAAAATAACTTGACAATATAGGGAAGAATTTAGCTCTAGGCTTTTATTTAACTCCAATGGTTTATATATCTGCCTTTAGAATAGTACTACACTGTTTCAATTATTGTAGCTTTATATGGTTTGAAATCAGAAAATATATATCTTCTAGCTTTGTTCTATTTCAAGATCATTTTGGGTATCTAGAGTCCATATTCCATATTAGGATAGAGTTTTTTTCTGGAAAAAATATATATAAATATATGATAGTTTCACCTAAAAAATAGAAAAAAAAATATTCTCTGGTAAGAAAGAAAGTAAAAAGAAATATTGAAATGTTATCTTTAAGTCATCAAAAGCTTGGTATCAGACAAATGAAACTGTTATGTGAGATTATCATTTTTAATTTTGGATAAATTGCTATAATACTAGATGTCAAGCACTAAGCCAAGCATGGGAGGGAGGGATGGGGAGAGAATGGGGTGGGGATCGGGTGGGGGCTGACTGGGCGATGTGTGCATGTATGTCTACAAAAGTTTGTATCCCACTATGATGTATGAATACAGTGCACCAATAAAATAAATAAATAAATAAATAAATAAATAAATAAAGTTCCATGGTAATAGCAATAAAATAAATAATATTAGTTTCCCATTCTAGGAGTTGACCTTTAGGCAAAGCTTGGACAGCTTGGCTGTGTGTGGGGGGGAGCAGAATATACATTTTAACCTTAATAATGTAGAAGTGCAAGGACAGTGGCAGAAGGTAGGACTCGGGGAGAAAAGTTAGAGGAGGGAAGATACCTGCAGTAATATTCTCAGTAATAAAGGAGACAGCCAAGAGGCAGTGGCCCTGATGAGCACAGTGGTGTCTGCCTGTGTTCCCAGCTCCCCAGGAGGCTGCAGAAGAGGATTCTGAGTTCAGCTTCATCAACTTTGTGAGATCCTGTCTCAAAAATTTTAAAAAAGGAAGCTGGGCATGGTGGCACACGCTTGTAGTAATCCAGCATTCGGGAGACTGAGACCGGAGGATTGCGGTTCGCGGCAGGACTCAGCTACTAAGTGAGGCCCTCTGCAACTCAGTGAGACCTGGTTTCAAAATAAAGAATAAAAAAACAATAGGGCAGGGGGTGTAGCTCTGAGGTCGAATGCACTGGGTTCCATCCCCAGACCCGCAAAAAAAAAAAAAAAAAAAAAAATTAATTAAAAATGAGTTAAAAAGGGCTGGCTATAGCTCAGGGGTAGAGTGCTCTTAGGTACAATCTCTAGTAATGAAAAGTTACTAGAAAAAAGTTTATGGATCAGTAAGTACATATTTATTATAATTACAAAGTCAAGCCATAGAAGAATAGGACACAGAAATATTGAACACAGAAATTCTTTCACACTCAGAATTCCACAGATAACTGTCTAAAATGTTGGTAAATGAAGAAATAGAGAAATGAGAATATTAGAGGTATCATTTAGATGACTCTATACATTATATATTAAATCAGGCACCTGCTTTGTGTTGGCAGATAAAGTACATTATGCACTATTTGAAACATATTTTATTCATTGTTTATCTGAAATTTAAACTTGGCAGAGTATCCTGCAGTCCCCTTACCCTAAATTTGACAACCCTAGATCCACTAAAAGAACAACAACAACAAAAAAAGTTGCCTCTTGAGCAGTAAACTAAAGGCAGGAGAAAATGTCGCATTGTGATCATGAGTGCTTATATATACTATTTGATCTGTCACTAGATGTGTGCATCGTTTTGATAAGAATAAGAGTTGTCAGGCGTGGTGGTGCACACTTGTAATCCCAGTATTTGGGAGGCTGAGACAGGAGGATAGTGGTTCGCAGACAGCCTCAGCTACTTAGTGAGGCTCTTTGTAACTCAGTGAGACTCTGTTTCAAAATAAAGAATAAAACATATGGCTGGAGGTGTAGCTCAGAGATAGAATGCCCCTGGGTTCCATCCCTAGTACCGAAAAAAAAAAAAGAAAAAAAAAAGAAGAAGAAGAAGAAGAGTGTTTCAAATGTGTTTAGTATATGGGAAATCAGTCCTTAATATACAGCAAGAGGTATATAATTTTATTAAGAAGCAATCATCATAGCCCTGCTCTACTTCTCTATTTTGTTGCTCTTGTTCTTTTTTCCAGTACTGGGGATTGAATTCAAGTCTGCTCTTCCACTGAGCTACACCCCAGCACTTTCTTAAACTAATTAATTACTTTATTTATTATTATTATTATTAATTTTTGTGGTACTGGGATTGAACCTAGGGGCATTCTACCTCCATGCTACACTGCAGCCCTATTTTTTTATTCTTTAAGACAAGGTCTCACGAAGTTGTGGAGGACTTTGCTAAGTAGATGAGGCTGGCCGCGAACCTGCAATCTTCCTGTCTCAGCCTCTCAAATACTGGGATTACAAACATGTGCCACCACTCCTGGCTCCAGCGCTTTTTATTTTTAGTTTCTTCTATTTTGAGAGAGGGTGGTCTCCCAAATTGCCTAGGCTGGCCTCAACTGCAACCCTCCTGCCTCAAAAAAAAAAAAAGTGGACTCAAAAGCATCACACCTGGCACGCCTAGACATGTTAAGCAAGTGTCTATGGGTGATACTCGAGAGGCTCCCATGGGGTAAGCCGCCAGGCACCTAGTCTTGGGTACTTTGTTCAAGTATGTGTCAGATGCTTGAGTGTAGGAACTTGGAATTTCAATGAAGAGGTAAAGGTGTGCATTGTATACAGAACAGCTAACCCTCTAAAAGAGGTTGGCTTCTAGAAACCAGCTGGTGGTGGGTAGTAGGGCTACATGTCCCAGGGGCACAGCAGCAGAGAATACTAAAGGCACCAGAGTGTTGGCAGTGGAAAGAAAGCTTAAAGGGGAAAGAATGCCGTCGCTTGCTTTTCAAGGCCCTGTTTTATACTACGCCTCAGTGCTGTGGATGGAGCTCAGTGGTAGGGTATGTGCTTATCACGTACCAAGCCCTGGGCTCAATCCCCAGAATCAAAACAAACTAATAAGGAACAAACTACACTTTGGCACAAGAATAGCTATTTCCCCCGTCCCATTCCCTCCAGAAGCAACCCTTTTTGTGTGGCTCACCAAACCTTAAATGGGTTACTTGCCCAATAAAGATCCAAGACCTCTCCCAAAGTGATGAATCAATAGTTAAAAAATGATAAGGAGCTGGGTGTAGTGATTTACACTGTAATCTTAGTACTTGGGAGACTGAGACTGGAGGATCTCAGGTTTATGGCCAGCCTCAGCTACTTAAGTGAAGCCCTCTATGACTTAGCAAGACCCTGTTTCAAAATAAAGAAAAAATAGGGCTGGGGTATAACTTGGAGGTAGAATGTCCCTGAGTTCAATCCCCAGAACTGTAGAAGAAGAAGAAGAAGAAGAAGAAGAAGGAGGAGGAGGAGGAGGAGGAGGAGGAGGAGGAGGAGGAGGAGGAGGAGGAGGAGGAGGAGGAGGAGGAAAAAATGGGGCAGGGGGAATCCAGGTACTGTGGCACACACCTGTGGTCTCAGGGTTTTGGAGGCTAAGACAAGAAGATTGCAGGTTCGAGGACAGTCTCAGCAACTTTGTCAGCTGTGGTTTCAAAATAAAATAAAATGATAAAACAAAATAGGGCTGGAGGTGGAGTACAGAAGTAGAATGCCTCTGGGTTTAATTCCCAGTACCAAAAAGGGGAAAATAATAAAATCAGGTATGATAATGCATACCCGTAATCCCAGCAACTCAGAAGGTTAAAACAGTAGAATTGCAAGTTTGAGACCAGCCTGGGAATTTTATGAGACTCCTCCCATCTCAAAATAAAAAGGTAGAAATAGTATATAGCTCAGGAGTAGGATGCTTCTGAGTTAAATCCTTAACACTGAAAACAGAAGTGGGGGGGACCACTGGTCTGGTTGGATCTAGGCAAACCCTGGAAATGCAAGGACCATGTTTGGATTCTGATTTTAAAAACCACCTATAAAAGTTCTTTTGTAAGGCAAAGGAAGAAATTAAGACATTGGTTCAGTATTTGATGATATAAAAAACTACTATTAGGTGTGCATGCCTGTTATCCTAGTTACTTTGGCGGATAACACAGAAGGATGACAAGTTTAAAACTTAATAAAACTCTGTTTCAAAATGAAATGTATTATTTTTATTATTATTCATTTTTTTCTGGGGATTGAACTCGGGGGCATTTTACCTCTGAGGTATACTCCCAGCCCTATTTTATTTTTACTTGGAAATAAGGTCTCACTAGGTTTCTGAAAATCTTACGAAGTTGCGGGAGCTGACTTTAAATCTGTGATTCTCCTGTCTCTATTTCTCAAGTACTGGGATTATAGGTGTGCACCATCATGCCTGGCTAGAATAAAAATTCTTTAAAAGCACTGAAGATGTAGCTTAATGGCAGAACTACATCTAGAGCACCAGAAAACAAAACAAAAACCTGTCAATTTTTAGGTGCTAGAATTATGGTTATATTTTTATTTATTTATTTATTTATTTATTTATTTATTTACATTTTCTATGGTTATATTTTTAAAGAGGCCTTAAATATTCTAAAATGTTTATAACTATACTGATATGGCTGGGGTTTGCTTCACTATAACCCGTGTGGTCTTAAGGAAGGGGTGGGGAAGAAAGAAATAATATTTTGACTATGAATTCTTCTACTTCTAGATGCTTGAAATTTTGAATAATAAAATTTCTCAGTATTCCTTGCTTTCTCTATGGACAAGATAACAGTTCCTTAGGCTTATTTAAAATGTATGGTTTATATTTATATTAAATAACCCTTTTTAATATATTCGGATTGGTGCATTGTAAGTATACATCGTATCGAGGTTCAGCGTGATAGACACATACATGCACATAGCATGAGGTGCATTTCCCTCTGGATCCCACCCTGCGCTCTGCCCTTCCCCTGTTCATGATACTGAATTTGGCATCGATAGCTCCACAAATGTACACAGGATTGTTTGACTGTTTGCTTTATCAGGTCTCCCTTTTCCCCTCCCCATCTCCACCCCCAATCTCCTTTCATCCACCCCCAATCTCCTTTCACTATTCCACTGATATCTCTCTTTGTTTATCTGAAGTCTTTTTGGTTTCCCAGCCTCTCTAATTTTACACACGAGAGAAAACATATGACCCTTCCCTTTCTGAGACTGGTTAATCTAATTTAGTATCATATTCTCTAGTAATATCCATTTTCTTGAAAATGACATAATTTTGGTTTTTTTTAATGGCTGAGTAAAATTTCATTTCATTCAGCATCCATATATAGAATGGAATTAGACTCCTATATCTCAACCTGCACAGGAGTCAATTCAAGATGGATTAAAGACCTAGAAAGCAGACCAGAGACTTTGCTATTAGTAGCAAAGGGCATAGGACCAACTGTTCAACATATAGGCACTGGTAGAGACATCGTCAAGAAGTAAATCTTTTGATCTCTATAATACCCCAGATGGACCAGTGGAAAATTTTACTGATGAGAAAACAGGACAAAGGTCTGTGAAAGGCCTTGGACAAGGTTCTCCCCCACCTCCAGGGTTTCAGGTGTAGGAAATATGAGTAATTTTACCTGTTTGAGGACTCAGTAATCAGTACTTTAGCACCTCCTTATTCAACATGGTGCTGTTCAGTATCTACTACTTGTACCACCTTCAGGGGGTGACAGGTATAGAGAGACCAGATATTTTTTCTATTTCCAGTTCCTCAGGTATTTTTCCAAATCAGATGGGATTTTTGCTCCCAATTTCAAGATCCTTTTAGTGAAAACTCCCTAAAGAGTTAGAAAACATGTGTGGAGAATATATCACACCCCACTGTCACAAGTACCCAAGAGCTTTTAGTCCATCCCTGGGGATCAAGTCGCAGGACAGGACCTCTGGTGATTCAGACCACTGCAGTCCTTGTCTTTCTGGGGGAAAGCCAGCAGCGCAGGGAACCCATACTTAGGCTGAGACCATCTCCATGACCTTTGCTAGAGGCCCTGAGCTCAGAGCCTGAGTACCACTGGGTACTGTGGGGCAGTACCCATTGCCAAAGGCGGCAAAAGCTCCAGGACCTGATCTAGGCATCCCAGCAAGCAGCTGCCTGGCCATTGCGATGGCCCAGTGTCGCCTCAGCCACTCTTCCCTTGGGTTCTGGACTCTCTTACCTCAGTGAGGTGACCTTTCTGCTACTAGGCCCTCTCTAGACACCTTTTTTGGACAGTCTCCCGGGAGCCAGGCATGTCATGGTTCTCCTCAGTATACACAGTCTTAAGATGCCCTCTCCTACTCCCAGGGGGCTGAAACAACCCTGGCTGAAGTGTCTCGGGACACCTGCTCATGAGGAAGGCCCAGGTCCTGTGGGGCAGACAGGAGCAGCTTCTTTCCCTATCTGGTCTCCCCTCCTTCTGGCCTCTGGGCTGGCCAGTGGTTTCAATGAGCAGCTCCTCAGGACTCACTCCAGAAGGCTCTTTAATGGCCAAGGGAGCTGTCCTCAGAGTCCTCCCAGCTGGTAGGCTCTGCCCCTTTCCAGCCTGAGCCAATGTACTGAGTACGGACAGTCATATCCACATCAGGGTCTCCCATTGTTTATACCTCTCTTGTAGATCCTACAGTTAGTTAAAAAGGTTGTTGTTGTTGTTGTTGTTATTGTTTTGGTTTTGGGGATTGACCCAGAGGCATTTGACCTCTGAGCTACACCTCCAGCCCTTTTCTATTTTATATTTTGAAGCAGGGTCCTGCTAAGTTGCTGAGGACTCCCTAAGTTGAGACTGTCCTTGAAATTGTGATGCTCCTGGCTCAGCCTCCCAGGTACTGGGATTGCAGGCAGATGTCACCATTCCCACCTTAGAGTCCTGTATTGGAAATGTGAGGTAGAGCTATTGAGCAGGTACTGCGTGCCAGGAACTCTGCTAAATATTTCCATGCATTATTTCATTTCACCTGCCAAACAGTGAGGTGGGTACTATTATCTTGGGCACAGAGAAGTTAAGCAGCTTGCTTGGGATGGCAGAGCCCTTCAGAGAGAGCTAAAGGCCAGCCGCAGTGAGCAGCAGTTACCTTATAAACAGGAATGCTGTTGGGCATAAGGAAAACTGAATTTTTTCTTCCAGCTCTACCAGGAAACAGATGTGTGGGTAAAGAAAGTGTTTAACATTTCTGAGCTTCACACTCATCATCTTAAAAATGTGGGTTGGAGCGGTTGAGAGGGAATAACAGGCATTGTCTCACAGGGCGTGATCAGGTCTATGCACTCCAGGGCCGGGCTGCCTGGGTTCCAATGTAGTTCTGCCATTGGTGAATTGAGACCAAGTTGGCTTGTTTCTCAGTTCTCATCCGTGCTGATGACAACAGTTGCTACCTTGTGGAGTTAGAGCGGAGTACTGTGGTCATTTCAAGTACTCAAAGCACTGTCAGGCATGTGGTAAGTGACACTAGCCATCATTTTTAATTTTTGCAACTAATAATCTCTTCCATCAAAATGCTATGATCTTAGGATGCATTAGAACTTTTAGCACCATTGTTAATGTACTGGGATTTGGGGTGGGGGGTTACTGGAGATGAAACCCAGGGACATTCTACCTCTGAGGTACACCCTCAGCTCTTTTTGTTGACTTTTAAAAATTGTGAAACAGGGTCTCACTAAGTTGCTGAGGCTGGCCTTGAACCTGTGATCCCCTTGTCTTGGCCTCCCAAGTACTGGGATTACAGGTACGTACTATCGCGCCTACTGTAATTGCGACTTTATATTTAGAAATTGGAAAATAAAGGCTTTTGTCTTTAATAACAAGAAAAATTCCCCCCACTTATGTATTAATTCATACTTTCAAAACACATACACATATGGCCTTCAACAGGACCTCATAACTCTGGGAAATCGCTACTAAAACTGTACATTTGAAGAGCTCTTCACAGCAATCAGTGTGAATCAATCTGAACCACTCTGGCTCATTTTGGCCTGGCCCAACACTGTGAGGCTAGCAGGGGAGGTAAGGCAAGCTGGAGATGAGGAAACTCCACCAGGCCATGGTAGGTGACTTGCTCAGGGGAACACATGAATGGGTCCTACAATCAGCCATGAAATGGAAATCCCCAGTCTAAAACTCTTTCCTGAAAGAATTCTCTATCTGCCAAGTACGTTGTGCTTCTTTACCTTTGGGGTCCTTGCATGAACCAGAACTAGCTGTGGAAGTCTCCAGGTGGCAGAAACATCTCCCCCAAACCAAGGACACAGCCAGGTTTTACCTAGAAAGGAATCCCCTTCTTCATGATAGTGTAGGAATCCAGGGCACTACTGCCTCACCAGGGGCGGAGTGTAAGAGGACTCTGGAGTCAGAGATGCCTGTGGTTCTGTCCCTACTTTGGTACTTTCTTAGTTTTGTGGTCTTGGGCAAATCACCAAAATGCTCTAAACCTACTCCAGAAAGGTAGCCGGGCATACACACTGTGTAGGGAAACTGTGTGAGTAGATATAACACATGTGTGGGCATCATGTAAGCATTGGCTGAATGGTAGTTAAAAGCTCCTTTCTCCAAAAGGCCAGTATGACTGATAGAACCAGCTTCCAGCCGCTGGTTTCTGGAGGACAGTGGCCTGCAAGAAAGGCAGCGGGCAGAGAGCAGACAGGTGACTTTAAGTCATGAAACATATCTTCTCACCTGGGCACCTGCTGTTTTTAATGACTAAGCCATCCCCTCCCCCAGACACACACAGCCATCATTTAGCAAATACCAGGGCTAGTTATTAATTTAAAAACATGTTCAGCCCGTGCTTACAAAAGCTGCCATTTCCCCCCTCGGGAATGAGTTTTTAGTTATGTTTTTAAAATTAGCTGGCTCTTGAATTTCATTTTCCATCCAAGCTTCCCTGTTATCTGTAAGGTCACAGGAACGCCTAGGCTGCGGACAGTCCAATCCCAGATATTAGGCTCTGGGAATTAAAAGCCGAAATAAGTAAATAAAAAGAGAAGGCCCAGGGATTTTTCAGAGCAGAAAGCTCCTGGTATTGGGGGGGGGGAGGTGCTGGAGGGGCCAGGTTCCCTCCTTAAGTGGCTCTCCCTTATGTTTGGAGGTAAAGGTGGAGGAAGAGGAGGAAAAAGGCCTGTGACCTACATCGCCAAGGTCTGGCAATGGCGAGAATCAGAATACATTCTGGAGGGACAAGAAAAACCCAAGTGCTGATTGTCCCTTTAAGCCATTCCAATCACAGGCTCTCCGTTAAAATAATGCTCGCCTACTGCGCTTCCAACAGGGCCATCTACCTTTTCCGCTCGGGTCAAGCCCAGCCAGGCCTGACGAGCTGCCGCCGGCCTGCGGGCCGGCTACACCTGTTCATCGCCCAGTGGCTTCATCTCCCTTCCCCTCCTCCCCGCTTGAAGAGGAGCCTTAATTAAACCGGTAAACAAGCCGGCTCCCCGTCTAAACCGGAGCTGCAGGCAACGGAGAGATAACTTGGGCTCCGGAGAAGAGGGATTTTCAGTTAATATATGGAATCCACCGTCACTCTCTCCCGCTCCCTGCTTAACGAGGAAATTGAAGCAGACAGCCTTTGTCTAAACACTTCTTTTGCCCAGAACGTCTTAATTTTTCGATTTGAATGTTTAATAAGGTTTGGGGTGCTGCTCCTTTTAATTGTGACGGTGCCGACGACGCTGGGCTGGGCTCGACCCCGCGGCCGCGGAGGGGAGGACCGGCTGCTCCCGGCGGGGCTGGCGCGGCCCGGCCCCCTCCCTCCCGGCCTGCCCCCTCCCTCCCGGCCTGCCCCCCCGCGGCCTGCCCCCCCCGCGGCCTGCCCCCTCCCTCCCGGCCTGCCCCCCCCCCGCTTGCCCCCTCCCGGCGCCCGCTCTCGCGGCCCTCCGCGCCGACCACCCCGCGCCCGCGCTCATTTCCGGCCGCTGCGAGCCCGCGGCGCCGCCTAATTAATCCCCCAGGCTGCGCGCGCGCGTGGGCGTCCTGACGGCGACGCCGGGCGAGCGGCTGCGAGGCGAGGCCGCCGTCCCGCGACCCCGGCCGGCCCGGGGGGCGCATCTAGTCACCGTGTTGACAAACGAGTGGTAGAGCATTAGCCGTACGTTAAGGATTTAAGTTCTATTATGCGGCACGTTGTCGTAAAATTGCATAAAACAATAGGGAGATGCCTGTAAGTGATCCAGTGTGCCGACAGGCCCGCCCCGGCGCGGGCAGCCAAGGGTTAAGGGCGGCGCCGCGGGGCCCGGCCGCCGGCCGCCCAGAAAGTTTTCAATTCGACGAGGCCGGAGCGTTCCGGGGACTTGAGCGCCTTAGAAAGCCGGGCCCCCGGGGCCGGCGCAGAGGGGGCGGCCGCCCCGGCCCGGGCACGCTAATTGCCAGGATTCGGTTTCCCGGCTCCGGAGGAATGCATTACCTGCAGCAAAGGAGGCGCGGCCTCTCGGGAAGGCCGGGAGGAAGCGACGCCCCCGGGAAGCCAGCCCCATCCTAGGTTTATACCCGCGACCCCGGCCCACGCTGGGAGACTAATCGCCGGGCCATTGTCAGGACTGTTGTCCAATCAGCCCCTGAATGGCAAAACTCCACAATGCCGCGTATGAATTAGAGGGGAACAAATGCGGGCGCAGACTTTTTTTGCAACAATACCTAACTGAGCCTTTCAGGCCGGACAACGGGAGGCACAAAACCTCGACGGAAATTGGAGTAACTTTTGGAGGCCCTTGTAGCTCCCGTCAATAAGCGTTAGCTCGCGGAGGCGGCCCGGGCCTCCGCCCCCGCCCCCCTCTCTGTGAGGTGGATCGATTGTTCCCGAGGTGGGGGAAGCGGTCAGAAAAATTGGGCATTTTTTTTTGTTGTTGTTGTTGCTGTCCTTGTCTCTGAAACGGTGGCTCTCTGTTGAACGCGGCCAAATGCGTTTGTCTCCTTTTTATGTGAATTGTGGATTTGGTCATTACTGAATACACGGTGCTCACAAGGTCCCCTCCCTTGCCTGCCCACCCCCAAGAGAACAGAATGGCTTCTTGAGCTATACAAATGTCAGGTCTCTGTTTTAAAATTAAGCTTTGTTTACCCAACAGAATGGAATTCATTACTGTGTAAAAGTGGTTCCATTTTCTGATCTTTTTATTCAAAATGTTGAGAGTATCAAAAAGCTCATTTGAAGGTCACAGGTTTATGTATCTATTCTCTTAAGTGTTTTAGAAATTCATATGGAGGACACAAAAGGTGGAAAATGTGAAAACATACTGTTCATTGTTTATCCTAACCTTGCCATGGTTATTAGATAAATGAGTGTAGGGGAAAAATGGCATTAAAAGCCATTGTGAACTGGGAATTTTTTTTCCCCCTGAAGACTGTTAATTTTAGCCCTTGATCTGTAAAGGTCAATTTCTAATTCTTTTTACTGTGCAGTTTATATAACTTCTGCATTTCAAGTCTATAAAAAGCTTTTGCAGACTTTTCATAATGTAAGTAGCAATTTATTTCATTACGGTTTGAATTTTTTATGTAATTCCTTTGGACATTTTGATGAAATTGTCAGGCTTAAAAGCTGTAGTGCTTTTCATTTGGGGGTGTGTGGACTTTTTTTTTTTTTCTGCGATCCATTCTTGCTGGATAATTTAAAATTAGTAAGATTAATCAGTTCATTGGTTTAAAAGACCACAATTCAGTTGGAACAGGGTCTGAGGCAAAATCATTTTATTTATTTTTTTATTAGTAAATGATTTAAAAGGTCTTTTCAACTAGTTATCTGAAGCCGATATTTAACTGTTACTTATTCTCCTAATTTCTATCTTTTGTTAAAAGAACTTCCCAGCCTAAATCTCCTCGCTCTGTCCCATGCTAATTGCAGCTTACATTATATAAATGGCTTTGTAAAGAAAACTATAACTCCGAGCCTTGAAAGTTGCGTGTTTCTATTTGCTCAAACTTGATGCACTTGTTTGAAGAGGGTCATTGCAGGGAGAGCTGTGTAGCCTGTAAGAATGTCCTGGATAACAAGCTTAAACAGAACCTTTTGTTGTGCCTAGTATTCTCAGGACTCCAAAATGAGGCCTCCTTTTTCTAACTGCGGGCTGAAGTGGTTCATTACTGCTGTTTCCTCTACCAGGCCAGGGCTCAGCCATTCCCACTACTGAAGGTCTGTAACTTCCTTAAAAAGGAAGAAGGAAAACATGGCCCAGAAAGGTCTTGTTAGCACTTCCTATGTGAAATTAGCAGCTTTCTAAAAGGTACAACTCCAATTACCTCACATTGTGGAGGCCAGCACAAACCCAGCAATATGCACAGCCTAACAAGTGACATTCTGTCTTTCTAGAGTTACTTCCCTAATTAGGAATGAAGAAGGTCTATTCTGCTGAGTGCATCTATTTACAGTGGCCACAATGCTTTAACTTGAGCATCCTTCTCAAAGACCAGTGTTAAAAAACACAAGTGCTCTTTTCGCAGAGCGGGGCTGTGGTGAGGCGACACATTCCTAACGGTTCCGCCCTCGGAGGGGGAAAAAAAGTGTAGCCGCTTTGGCAGGATTGTTAACACTTCAGGATTCATTTTCCACAATGACGCCCCTGCCCAGAGAGCTCTGGGAATTACAGTGGACAATGGGGAGGCATTCTTAGGAGGGTCTAATGATGGAATAAAAAGAAAAATATTTATTGCTTTTGACAGTTCCACAAGGGGCAAAAATCCTTGTCGTGGCTAAAGTTTCCCTAGCTGTTGGAGGAAGGCGGCTCACAGGGACTCAAACAGTTCTACTTCCTTTGTTAGGAGGCTGAGGACCAGGGCCAAGCTGGGAAATTAAAGATTAAGTTCATTAAGGTAAGATAATTGTGCGGAGCCATTGTTGTTGATACAGGTGGAGCGATGGGGGCTGGGGTAGGAAGCCCATTTACATGGAGGGACGACCCATTAAACAGGCTTAAGGGACGCGCAGCGCAAATATGTTTATTATTTGCCTGATGGGTGACCTATGCTTCACTGTTTCATTAGTCAACAGGCCCCCCCAAAGGAGGCCGGGACTCCCCGCTGGGAGCCAGGTGGAAGAGAATGCAAAGCAGCCTCCCGCCAGTAAAGAGCCAGTCCAGTGGGTCCTGGGGGAGGCTGGCCTTCCCCTCCCCCCACACCCTGTCCCACTTCTAAGCTCTCTCTGTGCCGTCCCCATCCTGGAGAGCCATCTCCTCTGGCCAGGCAGAGGGGACAGTGTTCTCACACCTGAGCTTTGTGCAGGGGTGCCCGGAGGTCGCCCTTTTTAAAGAGGGCATCATACCCTCCTCTCAGTAGAGCCTTGCACCTGTGTTTTCAATCAGGAAGCTACTCAAATGCCCCCGTTCCCTGAGGATGCTCCTTGGGAAAAGACCTCTTAGGAAATCTGGGCTGCTTCTATCTTTCAATTTATTCTCCTAAGAAAAACAATCCAAACATCACCGACGCCACCCCCATCCTGCGCCGGCAGCTCCAGCCCCTCTGCTTCGTTATTGGAAACTGGAGTTTGTCTTTGTTGGAGCTTTGTCAAACTCCTCCCTGCTCCCTCCACGATGTGGAAACCCCAACTCCTGCAAACTTGAGGAAAATTGGTAGGGCAGAATGGCGGAGTTCTGGGCAGTGAAGGGCCATCTCTGCGATCTGTCCAAAGAGAGAGGGTGGACAAGGAGATGTCCAGGTTGTGGTTGGGTGGCTGAGAATGTGTTTGGGCCACATTCAAATCCCACCCACTCTGCCCCACAAGCCGCCCTTGCCCTCTGTTTGGGTGCCTTGGGCAGAAGCTGAAAGATGTGCTTTTCTTTTGGTGGGGTCCATATTTCATCATCTCCGGTGGCCCTGGTTATTCTTTTCTATTTCATGTGTGTGTGTGTGTGTGTGTGTGTGTGTGTGTGTGTGTGTGTGTATTATTCTGGGAGCTCAGAGTTGGAGATGTCTCTGATGGCAGATATCCTGGAAGCAAAGCACTTGTTTATTTGCAAGATAGGCTCATTTATTACACAAAAACTCACCTACTTGCCTTTCTGTCCCCTCCTGCCCTCCCTCCGGCTCCCCTCTGAGGAAAATAAACAGTGTCATAATGATTTTGGTAAATAGAATTCTTTTTCAAACCAACTAATCATGGGGAGACATTCTGAGAAGACCCCAGGATTTACTTAATGTTGGCATGTGAAAAAAAAGGACTTTTTAAGCTGAGATTTTAAAAAAATATGGATACAATCACACGGTGAGAAGATTTTCTGAGGCTAAGGATGACCATGTTTTGACTGAATCATCATCAACGAACTTCTTGTTTTCTTTTGAAGGAAAGGTTACATAAGATGGTTGATTTCCTTTAACCTGCTAGGTGTCTACAATGGAGGGTAAAACAGACCGTCCTTTTGTTATTTTCATAGATTACACCAGAAAGGTTTCTGAATAAAACATTTTCAGTGTAATGTGTCGATGGGTCTGAGCAGAACACAAAATAATTCTCCAGCAAACAAGCAACATTTACCAAACTTCTTGGTGTTTCTCTCCTCTTGTGTTTGTCAGGACTTCTATTTCTTTCTATAAAAGTGTCCTTTGTCCTTGAGAATGTTGGATGGACTTCTTTCAAAAGTTACCAGAAATTGGTCTGATAAATCAGATGAGAAATTAGGAACATCTGAGTTATTTTCTAGGATGGAAAATGAAGAGATGAGGATTTGCATTTTCTTTTAAAGACCTAATGAGCAAGTAAAACAGAGGAGGGAGGCGGCTCCTCAGCTGCCACATTGTGATTTATCTGAAAGCAGAAAGGAAAACTTGATACAGACAAGATTTCAAGCTGAAGCTTCCTCACAATGCGTTAACTTTTTCTGAGAACAAATATCTAATCACTGGCTTTTTACGATTAAAATATATCTCTATATATTTTGAAAAATCTTGTAAATATGTATAGCTTGAAAACCTTGTACAACGTCCTCCAAATATTTATGTACACTAAAGGTTTCTCTCCAAAGAGCCATTTAATGGAAACACAAGAGGGGATTGTCAATAACCAGAAAAGAGAATATTACTCTCTAAATTGTTAGAAATTACATTTATATTTTCTACTGTACTGAATTAAGAGACTTTGTCTTTGCTGCTTAAAAAAGAAAAGCTTGACATTATATTATCATAATAGGAAGGAAGCCCCATTTGAGATATTATAAACTTGAGGTCCTTAGAAACACCACTTTGAATTTGGACCTGTGATTAAAGTTGGTGGCAGCTGGGAGTATAGGGAGGAGGTGGCTTCTTCTGGCACTTGGGACATTTCTGGATGGGAGGAAACTCAGGCTTCTTTTTGCTTCTGCAGAGCCAGAACTCCATCTTTCCCGTTAGGCGCTGAGGGCCCTGGGGACTACGCAGCCGGGGGAGAGTATATAAAACCCTGTAAACTGCTTCTCACGAAGGCATGAAGGCTCTAAATATTTCAGGCTGTTGCATCACAATTCCTAGAGATTCTGTTGCAAATTTTAAATTTGATCTAATAGCGATTTTTAAACATTTACTACTCAAAAATATTTATGGGCACTTTTGTATTTTATGGATGATATAAAAATCTGAGAATATACTGTGTTGGATTTTGATGAACAGTTGCTTTTCCCTAATCTCTGCAGTTTTTTTTTAATTGAGGCAAAATTTACATGACATAAAATTAACCATTTTAAAGTATACAATTTGGTGGTGTTTAGTCTACTCAGAATAACGTGTCTGTAGTTCACTTTTTGGTTATAATTTCTCTCAGTTGCAGAATCACAGACAAATCTTTGTAGACCTGTTATTAAATACTGATACTCATTCAACAAACATTTATTGAGCAAATTGTTAAAAGAGTGACACTAGGCTAGACCCTATTTGGCTTATTAAAGATTTAAAAAAAGGCTGTCATGCCCTCCAGAAAAATTAACATTTTAATTTTAATCTAGGAGAGGCAAACATGTGCAGAAGGCATCAGCCATTTTAGTCAGAGAATAGTTACTGATTTTTATTAATAAACATTGTTTGGATCCACAGAGTTTCATCGTCCAAAACATCATGGTATTGTGAGACATTTACAAGCAACAATAGCCAGTATAATTAGACTACAAAGGGTTCTGAATATTTACTGTGCTATTTTTCTTAGAGTGATTTTATTTCCTCTAACACATTCCAAAGTTTTTAAAACTTATATAAGTTGAACTTGGTTTAATGTGCTTGCTTTAATGAGCATTTTATTGCTTTTACTGTTTGGGTGGTTCTATTATTTCACTGTGATATTTTTTGTGTAACTTTTCTGCAAATTTCAGCTTATATAGATGTAAAAGGATGGAGGAGGCTGTTTGGTGATACAATTTGCTTATACAGATTTGCTGCAAAAGTTCTGCATGTTTGTCAAGGGACTTCAAGACAAATGGGGATAACTAAACCATTAAAACTAAGAACGTGTTTTTCCCAAACCAGATTTTTAAAGGTAAAAATTACTATTAAAAAAAAGAGAAAGCATGGTCTTTTTATATATGTATCATTATCATTTTCTTGAGAAAGTATTTATCTTTCAAATAAAATCTGTATTTTGATGATGGAGATGGTTTTGGGGTGAGGAAATTGATACAGAGAAATGTGACAAAGAAGTGATCTCATGAAGGTTAGTTTATACAGCTTCGTGGGACCAGTGGGTGAAGGGTTTCTTCAATATAGAAGGAAAGTAACAAATTGGTACATACTTGTTGAGCTCCCTTGCATAGCTGCACTGGAGGAGGAAAGACAGTCGCCCAAAGAGCTGTGCTGCTGTGGTTCTGATCCTGTCTGTCGCTTTGTAGTTAGGTTCCTTCAGCAAATGACTTACTGCTCAGGGCCTCGATTTCCTGTCTAGAAAGGTAATAATGGCTTCCTTACACAGAGCGCCTTGAGGGTTGGGGTAGTGCGATCACACCCTCCAGTCTCAGTAAGTCAGGATCTCCTGGCCAGTCCTGCTTGCCTCGTCTTTCAAGGAACTTTAAGGCAAATGGTTCAGTGCCCTAGATAAGAAATGATAAAGCGAACAACACCCAGGGAATAAGGGATGAAATTCTATCAGGAAAAGCAAACTACCTTTTGGCATGAGTTTTGCAAATCACAAAACATCAAATTAAGCTTTCATAATGTACATGACTTCTAGGAAAACTCCTGTTTGTGTGTGTGTGTGTGTGTGTGTGTGTATGTGTGTGTGTGTGTGTGTGTGTTTTTTACTAGGGATTGAACGCAGGGTCATTCTACCTCTGAGCAACACCCCCAGACCTACTTTATTCTTTATTTTGAAACAGAGTCTCACTAAATTGCTGCAGGTCTCACTAACTTGCCAAAGCTGGCTTTGAATCTGTAATCTTCCTGTCTCAGCCTCCCAGGTACTGGGATTATAGGAATGCACCACTGTGCCCAGCTTGGGGAGATAATTTTTAAACCTATCCTTCGAGGAAGGGAGATTTCAACATCAGTATTTTGAATGATACTGTCTAGAATCCATAGCTATGACTATTGAATACCATCTCTCATTACCACTGAAAGCTTACATATACCACCTGAAAAAATTATTCCAATTTGCCACTAGATTGGAACCATCAATTTATACCTGAAATATGTCAAAATGTTGGGTATTTCTATAATGATAAAAGTAATTTGAATTGCCATGTTTAATTAAAATGGTAATCCACTGTCATCTCACTTGATCTCTATAGAGAATTTTCTATTTGCTGTTGAGCCATTTTATTATTAAGTGAGAACCTTGCTTTGTACCTGATGCCTGATACTAACTTAAGGAAGAGGCGACACTCTATCAGGGGTGGAGGTGACCCTTCATCTGGCAAGTGTCTCTTAACTGAAGAGTGATTGCGGGAACCCAGAAAGACTAGTATGTCTCTAAAATCCTGCCCAGCCTGCTGCCTGATGGCCAAAATCTTTTAACAATAGACCTGGCTGAAATTTAAACATTTTTTGAAAAAGGAACACTAAAGTTTGAATTCACAAAAAGGTATAAAATATGTGATATTGGGTTACAACATAGGAAGAATGAAAGCTTTCTTTGTTGGATTTATAATTTTGTTGAAATTGACCCTGAATCCAAGGAAGACCCATGGGTTCATCTATGGGAGAGAGCCTATAGCTTTCCCCTTAAGGAACTGATACTACCTCTTTCTTGATGGGTACAAGACAGTTTCTGTTGAGATAGAAGAGCAGATCCCAGGATGTGCACTCTGGGTCCTTGGAAAGGTCCTGGAAAAACCAACCACTAAGGCCCCTGCTTGGTGTGGCCACCATCTTACTGGATTCAGCCCATCCTGCCGGGGCTTCTTGCCTCATCAGCCTTCTACTGTGACTCTCCCAGGTCTTGGGAAGGCTGCCTTCCTCCATCTCTAGTCATATCGCCCCCCATTCCGCATCTGCACGTTTATGGTTTCTAGTTCCTTCTCCCCATCCACTGAAGAGCCATTTCTGATTCTTCCAGATGATTCACTTCTTCCTGTAACCACACTCTCTCTCCCAGCCCAGATGAGCACACTCCACCCACATCCCTCTGTGCGTCAGTGCAGCCTCAGTGCCTGGCCTGCGGACCGCTCCATCCCGGTGGTGGTGCAGCATCTCAGCCTCTGGCCTTTTGGTCCCTGCTAGAGCTGCCTGTCCTGAGACTCCTGAAGCCCTGCACTCCCTGCTCTCACCGGTTCCACTTAAACCTTCTTCCTACATCTCCCCCAGCCAAATCCTGCTCAGTAACACCTCATCTTCCACACCTTCTCCAATGTTTCAGCCTTCTCTGGATTTTTTTTTTTTTTTTTTTTTTGGTACTGGAGATTGAATTCAGGAGTGCTCTACATATACATATACATATATATTATATTTTTTGAGGGGGGAAACAGGTCTTATGCTGGTCTCAAACCTGCAGTACTCCTGTCTCAGCCTCCTAAGTATTGGGATTACAGGTGTGCTCCACTATGCCTGGCTTTTGGATATGTTTTAACGTGGTAAGAATGCATAACATAAAATTTATAATTTTAACCATTTTAAGTGCACAGTTCAGTGGCACTAACAGCATTTACAGTGTTGTTCTGCCATCACCACTACTCAGCTCCAGACTATCATCATCCCAAACAGAATTTACCAAACACTAGTTCTCCTCCCCAGCTCCCGGCAGCCTCTGTTCTACTCCCTAACTCTAAGAATGTATATATTCTAGGTACTTTATATAAGTGTAAGTTTAACATATTTGTCGCTTTCTATCTGCATTTTCCACTTAGCATAATGTGTTTACATTTTATTCATGTTGTAACATGTAGCAGAATCTCATCCCTGCTTAAGCCGAGCAATATTCAACAATGTGTGTAGATAGATAAATTTATCCACTGATCTGTGGTAAATGTTTGGGTTGTTTCTACCTCCTGGCTATTGTAAATAATGCCAAAAGGCATTATTGGTGCACAAGTAACCTGTTGAAAACCTGTTTTCAATTCTTTGGGGTGTATACTGAGGAATGAAATGACTCTATCATATAGTAATTCTATGCTTAAAAATTTTAAGAACCACCAAACAATAATAACTTTTATTGTGAATGATAATTTATATTTATGGTTTAGCAAGTGCTGGCTGTTCCATTGGCTTCTCAGAACAAGCCGCGGTTATTAATGTCACTCCTGTTTAGCTGACGAAAATGAGACTCAGAGGTTTGGTGACATGGTCAGGGTCATTCAGTGCTTTGATGGGGACTTTGGCCTCAAACAAAACTGTGACAAGGTGTTCATCAGTGCCCAGTGCTGCACGACACCCTCAGAGGTGCCTTGATGCTTCATCCCCACTGCCAGAGTGACCTTTAGGTCCCCATGATTGTGGACCTGTCTTGACTCCCTTGCCAGACTGTCACCCTCATGGACAGAGGCCATGTCATGATGATTTTTGTCCCTCCTGTGCCTTGCAGGCAGCATAACAGGCTCAGACGTGTCAGCTGTGTGGATGGGTTCCTGATGGAGAGGGAGGAGGGGAGAGGGGGCGCCACCTTGGGGCACTGGCCGAGAGGGCTTCATGGTCCTGTCCATTCTGCCCAGGACCCAACGGTGGAGCTGGTGTCTTTGCATTGGTGGTGGCTCTGCCCCTTCACTCAAATGAAATATCATTTCTTGCTTCACTTTTCCTGGACCTGGACGTCCTCCTCTTGATGTGTACCACCTTCTGCTTTGACGGTCACTTTGCTCCTCTGCCTCCACGCCGGTGTCATAGCTCCCTGAGGCCAGCCATTAGCACCAAACAGAGTATGGGGCACAGAGCAGGTGCTTAGTATGTGCTCTGAGGGAATGAACCTTGGAGTGAATGGTCCCTGGACAGTTCCCTCTCCCCCCTCTTTTTTTCCTTTTTGGTGCTGTACTGCGAATTAAATCCCGAGACATTCTACTACTGAGCTTCCCAGTCCTTTTATTTTTTTTTTTATTTGTATTTTATTTTTTGTGGTACTGGGGATGGAACCCAGGGGCATTCTACCTCTGAGCTACATCCTCAGCTTTATTTTTTATTCTTTATTTTTAAACAGGGTCTCACTGAGTTGCAAAAGGCCTCAGTAAGTAGCAGAGGCTGTCCAGGAACCACGGTCCTCCTGTCTCAGCCTCCCAAATGCTGGGATTACAAGCGTGCGCCACCACACCTGGCTTATTTTTTAGTTTTGAGACTGGGTCTCACTACATCGCCCAGTTTGGCCTCAAGCTTGTGCTCTTCCCGCCTCAGGCTCCCAAGGAGCTAAGATTACAGGTGTGTACCAACATCTTGGAAGATGTTTTTCTTCTCTTACTCATATATCAGTGGGAAGATTGTACAGGACCCCCACTTAAAATAGGATTTCAGATAAGTAACAAATAGTTTTCTTTAGTATAATATGTGCTTATATTAAGCATTATTTGTTGTTTATCTGAAATTCAAAAATTTTAATTTATTTTTATTTTGGGGGTTAAACAAGGGCACATTCTACCTCCAACCCAGCCCTTTTTGTTTTTTATTGTGAAACACAGTCTTGTTACATTGCTGAGAGTCTCACCACGTTTCTGAGGCTGGCCTTAAGCCTGTGATCCTCCTGCCTCATCCTCCCAAGTACTGGGATTATGGTATTTATGTCCACACCCAGCTTAAACTCACGTTTAACTGGGTGTCCTATGTTTTTATTTACTAAGTGGCAACCCTTATTACCTGCCATCACATCTCCAGAATCCTCAGAAAAGCTGAAGAGAGTAGGACATTGGTTTTCCAGAGCTGGATTGTTGAATACTTTTTTATTTATGAGGTACAAATGACAGAGGCATTTTCTCCTAAATAACCCTATGCTTGCAGCAATACAATTTCCACGTGAAATAGCAGTTTCTACCCGCTCTCTGGTAGCTTTCCTCCCGAGTCACATCCTTCAGTGCCCACCCTGGTTTTGGCTAATCATGACGTTCAGGGCATTCACTCAGGGATGTGTCTGCTTGGGGCTCTGTGGGACCTTTCCTGAAGGTTGACACACACGGGTCCTGCTCACCAGCAGGCTAAGTATCCTCATGTGTGGAATTTATCATGCTCTATTCTTAAAAGTTCTTCTGGGCTCGACTAGTCTGTAACCCAGATCATTTGGTCCAGGAGTTAATTAGGAATCTAACTCGGTTTCCCTATGAGCCTGTTTTTAATTTTGGCACTGGTGGGAGATGCTGCCTGTTATCCTGCAGCTTCTCATGAGTTCACCTGAGGGTTCTAGGATCAGCTCCCTTCTCTGGATGTGCCTCAGGCTTTTGCCTCTGGCCTGGGTGGTGTCTGCCGGAGCTGGGGGACTGGGGCTGAGTGCTGGGGGACGTGCATGGAAAGGGTTGTTAGAGAACAGAGGGGAAATGAGAATCTTTCCTTTGGTGTTTACTTGCATGGTTATCCTCCTAAGTACTGAATCATAACACCCCCTACTGCTTCTCTAACTCACCTAATTTAATCTTACCAGGATGCAATTACTTATGAGTCTGCTGATTTGGGGCTTTACAAACAAAACAAAACAAAAAGCATTATCTTTTCAGACTTAAAGCAATGGGGCTAATGAAAAGCCACAAATTTGGGATAAAGGAGTGGTGGACAGGTGGCTCACCCAGGGCCTTGTGAACAGCAGCCACATGAGCAGAGTGGTCAAGAACACAGAGCCAGGGGAAGAGGGGGCTGCCAGGCAGCTCAAAGGCACTGTCAAAAGTGCTCTGACAATAAGGAGTGGGGAAAGCACTTGGTAGCTCAGCCTCAGGAGGCTTTTGGGTGAGGAATTCATAAGTCCACGTCTTTGCTGGTCTGAATCTCTCTTAGCTCCAAGTGTAGAAGCAAGGCCCCTGGTCTGGAGGTGGGGAGCCCGCAGGAACTGTAGAGAGAGCAGCACTGTGTACAGTTAGACTAACTGAAGAGAGTTAGAATAGGTCCAAAGTGAGCCGGTGAAGGATGCCCTCCTCAAGGTGTTTGTGGGGAGGGAGAATGTGCAGTAGTGCCGTGCACGCTGTTATTCTTTGGAAGCTCTGTCCCTCTTGAGAAAAAAAGAGTTGGCTATTTTCTCATAACCTAAAATCCCAGTTTACTTCCACAGTCACTCCTTGGAGGGGCTTGGTGGGCACTGGCTGACAGCGCCAGTGCCACACAACCCAGGGGAAATTGACCTGCGTATGGGACTTGCCACAGAATTCTCAAACACTGGGGCTCCGGATGAAACAGGGCACTCCATAGGGGCCTCATCACCAGTGTCCTATCTCATCCCATCTCCTAAGGGGGGATCATATGGGGTGGAGCAGCACCCTAGGCTCTTCAGAATCTATGATGGAAAAATAATGTTTTTGTTGTTGCCAGGAGAAATCTGAAAGGAGTGCCTGGAGAGTCCATCCTGTGATTACAGCCACTTGTAGGGTTACATAGAGGACTTGACATGTGAAGCTGCCCTCCGGCCACCCCACCAGTGAGGAGGAGGAAGAACGGTGAGAGATGGAGGTGCAGAGGGGCTATGGCCAGTTAAGGTAAGTGGGGACATTAGGCCCCGGAGCTCTGGCCCCATCAGGCGAGGCCTCCTCGGGGGTACAGAGAAACTGTCTAGAGCCTTCTGAAAATTTAGGAAGCAACAAAGAATGAGCCAGGTCCTAATTGTCCAGAAGCCTGAATCCAACAGACATCAACTGCTGTCTTCCTGAACCAGGCAGGACCCTCTTTTTCAAGACCAACAAAATAGGATTATTTTATCTGGGTGTACAGGTACACACCTGTAATCCTAATACTTGGGAGGCTGAGAAGAGAACTGCAGGTTTGTAGCCAGACTCAGCAACTAGGCAAGGTCTTCTGCAACTTAGTGAGATCCTGCTTCAAAAATAAAAAACAAAGTAGGCTTGCGGTGGGTATAGTTCAGAGGTAGAATGCCCCTAGGTTCAATCCCCAGTACCACCCACACATACAAATATTTTGTAAAGATCTAAGAAATCAGATGATAAAGAAATCTATATCTATATATGTATATTTATGTGTGTATATATACCCATATATGTGTGTATAAATGTATTATATATGTGTGTGTATATTTATGTATATGTTTTAGGCTAGCCTAGAAAACATAGCAAGATATACTTCTCAGGAAAAAAATGAAGATGATGTTTTTTTTTTAAATTTATTTTTATTTCTAGGAGGAAAGGGGCAACAGGAAGAGGTCGAGTTATCGAAAGGGCCCTATAGTGAAGATGATGCTTTTAAAGGAGGAGCTATATTAGAAATGTGAAACCACTATGGTATTCTTTTTTTTTTTTTTTTTTTTGGTGGTACTGGGGTTCCTGGAAGCCCTTCAACCTCCGGGCTACACTCCCAGACCTATTTTATATTTTTATTTGGAAACAGGGTCTCCTAAGCCAGCGCGCGCAGCTGGCTTCGAACCTCCGTGATCCTCCTGTCTCTGCCTCCCAAGCGCGGGGATTACAAGTGTGCGCCACCACACCCAGCCCACTATGGTATTCTAAAAGACTTGGTTTAATATTTGGTCATGAGTTGTGCAATTGATAAATTTTAGACATCACTAAATATACTTTTGTTCTGAGGATGTAGCTACTTGGAAGGGCATATATCCCCAGCACATTACATATATATATATATATATATATATATATATATATATGCATGTATGTGCATGTATATGTATGTGTATATGTATGTGTGTATTTGTATGTGTATGTGTATGCATACATGTATGCGTATATTGCATGTGTATATGTGTATATGTATGTACATGCAGGTATATATGTATATACGTGTGCATGTATGTGCATGTGTGTATGTGTGTATATGTGCATATGTGTATATGTGCATGTTTTAATATGTGTATGTATACATGTATGTGTGCATATGTGTATATGTGTATGTGCATGTATGTGCATATGTGTATATGCATATGTATCTGTATATGTATATGTTTCTGTGTATGTGTGTATGTGTATGTGTATATGTATATGTATATGTATATGTATATGTAATGAATGCGGGGTTCATGGCACTTCCTGACCTCCTTTTCTGCCAAGCTACCTTGCTATTTCAGGAGACTGAGGGGCAGTTGCTCTGAAGGGAGGCTGTTGCTCGCTCGCTCTCTCTGTTGGAATTATAAAACCCTATCATGTGACTCCTTCCAGCAACAGAAGAGACTGGAGAAGTGGGCTGAAGTGGGCACTAAGAGGGTGCTTCTCTGGTGACAGCAGGAGCAGAGGATGGGCCTGGATTGAGAGGAGCCCCTGGCTGGGGCATGGCGAGCAGACCCTGGCTCCCCTCCACTGAGCCTCCCTCCCAGGTCTCCTACTCCTGGCCATGTCCCTGTGATGACGTGAGGATGGCCGGAGGGAAGCCAGCATGCTGGCCTCTTGCATAATCCGGTAATTGGCCATAATCCGTGTATGAAATATTTGGAGATCTGCCTCCCTGCTAACTCCTTGAAGGATAATCACATCTCCACACACAGGCCTTTGGGCCACATTCTCCCCTCCCATCTCTGAGTCTCCTATCACAGCTTTGACTCCACCAAAAAATTTTTGTAATTGCCCAAACCCTGTTTGTTACATTTTTAACTTACTCTAATTTTTGTAAATCCCCCGCTCAAAATGAAGGCGCTCCATTGATGTCTTTGAGTAAACAGGGGAGTAAACTCTTAGAAGCTGACAGAGAGGGAGTCTGTCAAGCAGAGCATTCATGTTCTTGTGTGACCCAAAGAGGGTCTTGTTCAGAATCTTGGGCATGGGGGTAAAATGTCGGGGGGAAGGGGGAAGCGGGGGATTTGCTTTATAGGTGTGAAATGACCGCAGCTCCTCTGGTTGTCATAGAAACAGTGCAGGGAGGTTGTTTAGATGTGGGAGGGCCTGGTACTCTTTCTTGGAAGGAGTGAGGATGGGCCAAGGACAGGTGTGGATGTGCATGAAGAGCCCGGATTGAGCCCACTTTTCTGAGAGCTTGCCTTTGGAGAACTGCTTAGAACTGTCTGCTCTCTATGGGAAACCATTCAAGGAGAGGATGGAGAAAGAGTGAGCGAAGAGGGGCTAAGGCTTTCTCCCAGCTTTTCAGTGCTGGTGACGTCTGCAAAAAGAAGCTTCACAGCACCCCCCCCCCAAGACTCCCCAGGGCAGGAGGAGGCAGCTTGGAGCGGGGCAACCCCAGAGAGGTTTCTTTCAGGCTGGGACATCTTTACAAATTTGCGTTCAATTATTGATTTCTTCAGACAAGACTGGCTTTGTAGAGCAGGTAGATGGGGTGGCAACATAGTCAATATATTTGGGGGAAGTACCGAATGGGCCCTCTGCTCCCAAATAACCCTCCGCCCTGCCACAGGCCTGCACGCTTACCATCTGAGCGTTGGGCCGTGGGCTGAAGTACAGGCTGCCCTGGTTCGTGCTTTCCTCTGTCGGTTCCTGGAGGAGGGCTCTCACACTGACCACTGCATCTTCAGTGTGGACTAGTTTATCAGATGCTCCTGCAGCAGCAGAGCCACCTGGAGACTCAGGGAACCTGGATGGGAGAAGGGGACACTGAGAAAGGACATGATGGAGAAATGAGAGGCAGGCTGTTCCCACGGCAAACTTTCCCCATCCTTCTAATTTGTCCGTATGTCCTTCAAGGCCCGACCGGCAGCTGTCAAGGATGGAGGATGGGCTGCAGCCCTTCCCACTGGCCTTCCCTGCCATGCTTGGTTCACTATCTCAGGAGATGGAGGGGCAGGCGCTCTGAAGGGAAGTCGTTGCTACATGGGGCATGTTGGCTTTAAGAGCCCAAGCACAAAGAAAGATAAGTGCTGTTCTGGTGGTGGTGGTGGTGGTGTGTGTGTGTGTATGTGTGTGTGTGTGTGTGTGTGTGTGTGTGTGTGTGTACCTGCTACTAGAGATTGAACCCAGGGAACTCTACCTCTGAGCTATACCCCCAGCCCTTTATTTATTTATTTGTTTATTTATTTGTTTGTGTAGTGGTACTGGGGATGGAACCCAGGGGCATTCTACCTCTGAGCTACACCACTAGTCATATTTTTTATTCTTTTTTTTATTTCAGTACTGAGAATGGAACCCAAGGGCATTCTACCTTCCAGCTATACCCCCAGCCCTATTTTTTATTCTTTATTTTGAAACCATGTCTGACTAAGTTGCGAAGGGCCTCACTAAGTAGCTGAGGCTGATGAACCATGATCCTTCTGTCTCAGCCTCCCAGATGCTGGGATTACAAGCATGAGCCACTGCACCCAGCTTTATTCTTTATTTTGAAACAGGGTCTCACTGAATTGCAAAGAGCCTCACTATGCAGCTGAGGCTAATCATGAACCATGATCCTCTTGTCTCAGCCTCCCAGATGCTGGGATTACAAAAAAAAAAAAAAAAAAAAAAAGTGCTTTACTGGCTTGTGGAAGCTGGGCTCCAACCTGCAATCCTCCTGCCTCAGCCTTCCAAGTGCTGAGATTCCAGGCGTGCACTACCGTGCCGGTCTCTAGCACCACTTTCAGAGGCTGTGGCTTGTTTCTTCTGCCACTGGACCCCAGGTGCCCTTCAAGGAGAGCAGCCAGATTAAAGACACTCAGTTAAACTGGAAATTCAGATCAACAATGAGTAACTTTTAAAAATATAATTATGTCCCATATATTGCATGGCATATAGTTATGATTTGTTTATCCAAAATGTAAATTGAATTGAGTTCCCTACATAATTACTTGCTGAATTTGGCACCTATAGCTGTGAGCAGCTGAGAATTCCAGGGCGCCACCTTCCCTACCTTCAATATGGGGCTTTGGAAAATATATGAAATGTCTTCTATCCTGTCCCTTTCCCCCATCTCCTGCTCCCTTCTCTCCTCCTTCCACTCCTCTTCCATTTCTTCTCTTTCCAAGAACAGAAGTTTTAGAGTCAGGCGCCCCTGTATGCAATCTCTGCTGCATGGCAGCCTGACTTTGGAGAACTGGCTCTCTTCTTTGATCCTCAGTCCCTCAAGTAATTTGGAGATACTGTTAAGGCCTCGCGAGGCTTCTGGACGGACTGAACAAGGCCCTATTTAGAAAAGACCAAGTATCCATTATGATGTCTGAATACAATGCACCAATAAAAAATTAAAAAAGAAAAGACCAAGTACAGTGCCTGACATCATAAAATCTACAACACCTCTTGAGCTGTCAGCGCTCCCACCCCCTCTCAGGCATTTGTGTGCACAGGCACTGTCTGCTTTCATCCCCTTCCTACCCAGGCACGCACCCGCGCTCCTCTAGGGCCACAAGGCAGGGGTGAGACGCGCTTGGAGAAGCGGCCACCACACACTTCACAGTCCACCCCACCTCCAGCCTCTGCTCCAGCACCACTCCGTGGGCTCTTTGTTGCTTTTGGTTTCGTTTATCTTCCTCTTTCCTCTGTGCTGGGCAGCCTCTTCCCCTTCCCTCTCGATGGCGATGCCAATCAGGCTCTGGGTGGTAGGTGGTCAATTAGCTGCCATCTTTGGCTTGAGAGTCCTTTCCTGCCTTGCTCTCCTTTCTTTCTCTCCTTTTCTTTCCTTTCTTTCTCTCCTTTTCTTTCCTTCCTTCTTCCCTTCTTTTCTTTTACTATGAATTGGACCCAAGGGCATTCCACTTTCAAGCTGTACCCCCAGCCCTTTTTGTTTTTTATTTAGAAACAAGGTCTTGCTAAATTGTTGAGGTTCTCACTAAATTGGCAAGGCTGGCCTTGAACTCGTGATCCTCCTGGGATTACAGGCGTGCGCCACCACGCCTGCCCTCACCCTCCTTTTTATGTCATCTGGCACAATATTTCCTCCAAGCAGATCACTTGCTCCCAGAGAGCAATTGTGGAAACCCCATTCTCTGCTCCTCCTCGCTCTGTGTGGTAGAGCCAGGGCTCTGCGTGAAAGACGCTCCTTTGCATTAATTCTTACAGCCGCTCAATGGCGTAGGGGCTGTTAGTAATCTTGTTTGTGGATGAGGAAACTGGGGCTTAGAAAGGTTTCTCTAGCAACTCCTACACATCAGTAAGTAAGTGATAATCCCATAGAAAAATGGGAAGTGAATGTAATAGACAATTCATATTGAAGAAACCTGGACAATAAGCATTGGAAAAAGTCACACCTCAGCTGGGCATGGTGGTGCACGCTTGTGATCCAAGCACTTGGGAGGCTGAGACAGGAGGATCACGGTTCATGGACAGCCTCAGCTACTTAGTGAGGCCCTCCGCAACCTGTGAGACCCTGTTTCAAAATAAAGAATAAAAAATAGGGCAGGGGGTATAGCCTGGAGGTGAAATGCCCCAGGGTTCCATCCCCAGACTTGCAAAAAAAAAAAAAAAAAAAAAAGTCACACCTCTTAAGCAACTGCAAACTAAAATAAGAGTATATAAATAAAGTATACTCATCAGACATCTGTTTTGCCAGAAGCCCGACAACACCAAGGAGAATATAGTAAGATAGGGTAAGAACATAGGCCATTCAGAATGTCTATGGGCATCTAATTCTGGGAGCAATTTAGCAAGACTTTAGTCAAGCTGAAGCACACACCCTTTACTGCTGCAGACCCACACACAGTAGGAGAACACGCAGACTGATCCGAGAAGTACACAGTGACTGCTGGGTGACTGGAGGAACCACGCCACCAGTCTCCGGCTGACTTTTGCCTATGTGTGAGCTAAGATTAGCTGAAAAAAAAATGTGAAAAGAAGAATAATATTTTGTGACAAATAATTATATAACATTTTTTATTGGATATAAGAAAACATACCTTCTATGGCTGCTTTCTGTCTATAATGGTAGAGTTCAATCATTGCAAGGGACTGTATGACTTAAAATATTTGCTATTGCCAGGTGTGGTGGCGCACACTTGTAATCCCCACGTTTGGGAGGCTGAGACAGGAGGATTGCGCAGGTTCAAAGCCAGCCTCAGCTACTTAGTGAGGCTCTCAGCAACTTAGTGAGACCCTGTTTGCAAATAAAATATAAAATAGGTCCGAGAATATCGCCTGGAGATAGAAAAGCCCATGGGTTCCACCCTCAGTACCACATACACACACAAATATTTGCTATCTGGCCCTTTATAGAGAAATATTGCTGACCCCTGCTCTAGGAGATGGATAACTAAGCACTAGCCCACTTCAGAGCAGACATCTATGGCAGTGATTCATGTATCAACAGAGGTAAATCTTAATATAATTTGAATGGGGGAAAAAGAATTTTCAAAAGAACTTGTAAAATATGATACGCATTGAATAAAACTTCAAGCCCATGAAAGCAGCATAGATTAGTTATAGATACAGGCATGGTAAAATTCCTAAAAACTGTATGTACTGCTCACCTTGGAGAGGAAGAAAGGAGGAAAAGATGAGAGGGTTGATTTAGTGAATTGTTAATATTTTGTTTGTTATTTTGAAAAGGGGGATAGGTAACTATTTCTTAATGTTTATGTATTTAATGTTGGTGATAAATACTCAAGTACCTATGTATATAGAGGTGAGAACTACATATAAATAACTTTAGATATTTCTCTGAAATGTTTACTGATTTCTTCCTTTCTTCTTCTTTTTGTACTGGGGATTGAAGCTAGGGGCCTTAAACCCTTCAAGCTATACTCCCAGCCCCTATTTTATTTTATTTATTTTATTTTTTATATTTATTATTTATTACTGGGATTCCTAGAAACCCTTCTATCTCCAGGCTACACTCCCAGACCCATTTTTTATATTTTTATTTGGAAACAGGGTCTCTTAAGCCAGCAAGGCTGGCTTTGAACATGCATGATCCTCCTGTCTCTGCCTCCCAAGTGCGGGGATTACAAGCGTGTGCCACCACGCCCGGCTCTATTTTATTTTTAATTTTGAAATAGGGCCTCACTAAGCCACTGAGGCTGGCCTCAAGCCTGTTATCTTCCTGACTCAGCCTCACATGTACTGGGATTACAGGCATGCACCACCATACCTGGCACAATAAGACATTTTAGGAAAAGAGAAGAAAAATTATATAATTTAATCAAAGTCATGCAGCTAGGAAGAAGCAGTTTTATTTTATTTTATTTTATTTGGTGTTACTGGGGGTGGAACCCAGAAGCTTTCTACCTCCAGGCTATACTCCCAGACCTATTTTATATTTTATTTGGAAACAGGGCCTCACTAAGTTGCCGAGAGCCTCACTAAGTAGCCGAGGCTTCAAACCTGTGCCATCCTCCTGTCTCAGCCTCCCAAGCGCGGGGATTACAAGCGTGCGCCACCACAGCAAGAAGCAATTTTAAAGAGGTTGGATTTGAACTTGATCTGTCAGACCCCGATATAAAATCTTAACCCAAATCTTATGTCTCCCTTAGTTTACCTACGTAAATGTGAAATAAATAGTCTTTCTCTCTGTGCCTCCCATAATAGTTTATAAATAAGAGCAGAGCCCCTTGGAACTAGTGTGCCCCACAGGCACAGGGGTGTTGGGTAATTTGGTCAGTTTCTTTTCGTCAAGCTCCAGGACCCTGTTTATTCTTGTATAAGAAAAGACTTAGACCTACCCCCAGGACCTACGGGCATCATGAGAGCCATCAGAAGGCAACTCAGGAAAATGGCATATGAGACATCTTCATGAGCCTTGGTGTCTCAGCAGTCTGGTATCAAGACAATGACCTGACGTCCTTCGAGGGCAAGGGCTCCACATGAATTTTCTTTCATACTTAAGGGGCATGGGGAAGATGTTAATTACATTTCCATTGCTGTGATAAAATACCTGAGATAAACAACAGAAAAGGAGAAAAGATTTATTTTGGCTCACAGTTTCAGAGTTGGTGTCATTATTTTGAGGCCCGTTTTGAGGCAGAACATCATGGTGAAGAACATGTGGTAGACAAAGCTATTCACTTACGCCATTCAAGGCACATTCCAAATGACCTAACTTCCTCCCCCTAAACCCCATCTCCTAAAGCTCCCAACAGGGCTCCAGGCTGGTGACCAAGCCTTCAACACACAGCCTATGAGAGACATTTAAGATACAAACCAGAGCCCAGGTATGGTGGTGCACGCTTGTAATCCTAGCATTCAGGAGGTGGAGACAGGAGGATTGTGGTTAGTGGACAGCCTTAACTACTTAGCAAGGCCCTTTGTAACTCAGTGAGACCCTGTTTCAAAAGTAAGAAATAGGGCTGGGGGTGTAGCTCAGAGGTACAGTGCCCCCAGGTTTCATCCCCACTACTGCAAAAAAAAAAAAAAAAGAAAAGAAAAGAAAAGAAAAATACAAATCAGCTAGGTGTGATGGCGCATGCCTATAATCCCAGTACTTGGGAAGCTAAGACAGGAGGATCACACCTCTATGCCCTCACTCGCCAGCATTTTAGGGAGGCCCTTAGCAACTCAGTGAGACCTTGTCTCAAAATAAAAAGGGCTGAGGGTGTACCTAGGAGGTAGAATACCCTTGGATTCAATTCCTAGTAAAACAAAAACAAACAAGCAAACAAACCATAACAAGATAACCAAAAGGCAGCTTCCAAAAAGTTTGTTCTTTGAGTCCTCCTTGAAGAGAATATACTTCCCCTCCTTTTCTCTTCAAAATGGCACCCTCTAGCCATTCTTATTCTGTCCCTCTTGGAATAGTGGGGAACTGAATAGAAAATAGAACAGGGGCTCCTGCCAGTGCAAGCAGACCGTGGGCATGGATGCACAGCAAAGCCCTCCCCCACTACATGTGATCTTCTAGGCCTGGAGAGGGGGCCAGGCACCCCGTGAGGAGTTGGGGTCCCCACTCCTATACCCTCACTCACCACAACTCCATGCTGCTCTCACTCCCCAAAATGCTGTCTCTTCTGTCTGCATTTTTCCTCCTATCAATCTTTTATTTTATTTATTTATTTTGGATGGATACTAAACATTGAACCCAGGGGCATTCTACCTCTGAGTTACACCCCTAGCCCTATTTTATTCCTTATTTTGACACAGTATGGCTAAGTTGATAAGAGCTTGCTAAACTGCTGAGGTTGGCCTCAAATCTGTGATCCCCTTGTCTCAGCTTCCCAAGTACTGGGATTACAGGTGTGTGCCCACCACACCAAGCTCTACCTATTTGAAAGTCCACTTTCTCCAGGAAGTCTGACCAAATTCCCACCTTACCATGGCTTCTCACCTCAAAACTCCTTCAGAACTAGGTGCCCAGTGCTCTGAAACATTCCCGATGTATCTTTGTTAGAGACCCTTCTGCTGTTAGTGTGATCTGGGAGGGAGAGGACCTCAAGGTCTGTGCCTCATGATACCTACCCTGGGGCCAAATAAACAAATAAATGGTATACATTTGAAGAAGCTTTAGAATTCCTGGGGAGAGAGAGATCCCCAAACCAGGTCCGGTGAGAGTCTGACCCACCCCAGTCTTGTTTCTGGACAGACCTGGGCACCCTGGGCATGGGGGAGGAGGAGCTGCTGGACCAGGAAGGCAAGAACCAGAAGAGGCGGTGCAGCACCCAGGCTGGGCTCCCCGCTCCTATGGGGCAGGTGCAGGGGTCACTTGCAGGGACCTTGCCATTGACCTCCCTTCATTATATTTTTGTTTATTTTTCTGTTTTTGCTCAATTACCTCAGACAATGCCCCCACACTGGCTAAGAAATGTGAAAACAGCCGAAGAAGAAATAAAGCAAAAGAGAAAAAACGAGGAAAGGGGGTAAACAAAGAGAGAATTCACCTTTCATTGGCCTGCAAAGTCCTCGGTTGGAGAATGAAGTTAAGACACAAAAGCTTTGCGACAACATTGTGGGGGAAGGCATGAGAGGGAAGCTGAGCAGCCATTAAAGCAATTAAGAAAAGATTAAGGTCGCTTGGTGGTGGAGGGAGAGAGAGACCCATTAATCAATAGGCCAGAAATCGCAGCAGGCTACAAAATTATAAAACTAGGCAAACTGGAGCATGGGTAGGGCTCACCTCCACTGCATAACTACAAAACATAAACATTAGATTCATTTCTCAGGCTTGAGGAAAAAACAGTTCTTAGAGGAGCCGTTTTCTTTTAATCAGCTAATGGAGACATCTTGAGGTGGGGGTGAGATCCACAGTGATTTCAAGGCAAATTCTGAAGCTTCAGTATCCAAAGGGGGAAAAAATGTAATGACATGTTCAAACACTGTGACTAGGTTGGGGGGATTGTAGCAGAAAGCTGTGTGATCGTAACCTTAGAAAGGACCCTAAAACTCCCAGGGCAGGTTCCATTATCCTTCAGAAATCTGTGCTGCCACTTCCTGGGGAAGCCCACTCATCCCTGCCTTATTGACAGCAGGTCTGACTGTGTGACTTGCTTTGGCCTCTGCAATGTATGTTCCTTCTGAAAAGAAGCTTTAGGACCCAGCAGGGCATGGTTTGCCGTGGGCTTTTTCTTCTCCCTTGGCAACAAGTGCAGGACAGTGTTGTAGATGGATTCCTGAAAGCCAACCAAGATGGGCAAAAGCTCAGTGGACAGAGGATCTTGTATCTTCAGCAATAAATAAACTTGGTGATTGTTTCAGGCCACTGAGAAGTGGAAGATAGTTGTTATGCATTTTATCCTAGCTGATACATTGCCTTGCAACATGACTTTGTCACATAGAGCCTTGATTGGCTCCCTATTTCTTAAAAGACAAATCCTGAACTCTTGGCGCTGACATTAGGCCCTACCCTCCACACTTATTCATCTTAGATTCTACGATTCTCTTTGTGTCTTGTGTGATGGGTTTCCTCATGTGTCCCACACATGCTTTGCTGGGACAAGTTTTGGTAAATAGGTCTTTGGTTAAAGAGATCTGAACTGCCCAGGCCTGTGATAATGCTTTCTGCAATACCTGCTCTGGGGGCCATTTTTAATAATCTCCAGCTCAAAGCCATCTCAGGTCACTGCAGCATATGATCTGTGTCATTCAGATAACACTTACTTTTACTTGCCAAATGCCTTATATATTGCTTACTAAGTGCTGAGCACTGGATTCAGAGCTTTCCATATGCTAGCACATCCATTTCTTACCCAACCTATAGAAAAGGAAAAAATAGAGATTTGAGCAAACCCCTTAAAATTGTATTTTCCTGCTCTAGGGAGCCACTAATTGACCTTTAAGCTTTCTAACAGCCAGTATATAGGAAGGAGGCAGGTCAGTTATATAACGACAGTGTCCTCAAAGGTGAAAACACACCCAGGCTGTGGAGAAGCCAGGCTTCCTCCCCTGGTAACCTCAGCTCCAGAATATCAGGATGGGGGTGGGGGGACACCAAAGGCTGAGACTTGGTGAGTGTGGGCTGGAGATTGAGGTTTTATGAATGTGCATTAGGGGAGCTCCTTACCTAAGCTTGTTTCTGAGAAAGACTGTGGTGGGGGCCATGTTTGGTTCTGCTGCTGTGTGATGTCATGAACAGCCTCCATGACAGTCTTGTCACCCTCCAGTTACCAGCTCAGTAGTATCACAGGAAGACCCAGTTCCCAACACAGTTGTGCAAGGTCCCCAGTTCTCTGCCTACTTGGCCAGGCCATGGGGCGGCAGGTTTTCGAGCCCCTAGATGGCAAAGGTACTGTATATCCTTAAAACAAGTAAATGCAAGGTATCTGTGTCTGTGGCCGAGCCTGTGACAAAGACAGAGGGATGGCAGGCTGGGGGATGATGCCTGGCAGGGACCTGGGAGGGTCACCAATGTCTCCTGCCTCTCGTGAGATAACAAGGCAGCCATGTTGTGTCAGGCACATTCCCTGTAGAAGCTGAAGAGACTGGAGGCTCGTCTCTCTAGACTGCCACCACCTTCTCTCCAGGGGAGCCCAGGGGGCCTCACCACCCTTTAGGAGGCATCTGGAGTTGACTTTGGCACAGAAACACAGAGTAAAATGGACTCTTGGGGTCCTCTTCTGGGGCATGCCAAACTGTCTAACCTGAAAAATGTCTAAGGCAGGTGGAACCAAATATCCACCCCACCCTGCCAAGAAGGAATCGGAGAATGTTTGCCTGGATGGTCCCTGCTTCTTGGTGTGTCCCTTGGATGCACTGTGCAGGAAATAAATGCCACTGTAGCCCTGTGGCCTGTGGAGCTAATGATTTACAATTGGTTTACATGGCTCTCAGTCAAGAGTTGCCCAGTCAGGCGTGGTGGTGCATGCCTGGGAGGCTGAGACAGGAGGATGGCAGGTTTAAGGACAGCGTCAATAACTTAGTGAGAGTCTCAGCAACCTAGTAAGAGCTTGTTTCAAAATTAAAAATAATATAGGGCTGGGGGTGTCTCTCAGAGATAAACTGCCCCAGAGCTCAATCACCAGCACCACAAAAGCAAGAAGAGGAAAAGAGCCTGATTTTCCTTCCCTCCAGATAATTATTCTGGAGAACCAAGTGCTTGCTCACGCCTCCCCCAAGATACTTAGTACCCCACTGCAGAGAGAAGTTTCTAGAGTCAGGATACAGCCCCATTTCTTCCGGGGGCGGGGGTGGTGGCTTCAACTTGCTAAGTTTGTGCTAATGAGAAACATTAATTATTATTATTATCTGTGTCTTCAAGCTCACTAAACATGGTGGCATTTCTGGCACCAGGTTCTTCGTACTGCCTTCTGTATTCCAGACAAAGCCTGGCTCCTTTGCAATCTCCCTGGGCTATCCCTGAATGCCATAATTGATTTGATGCTGAGTCCAGAGTCGGTCCACCTTTTCCTGATGACACCATCTGACATGTGGTGCCTAGGCCTCAAGGCAGCCTCCTGGTCAGATGGTTTCTCGGGTTCTGGGGGGTCATTGATGGAGGTAGGGTGGGAGACCAGCAGCCGAGCAGCTGACTTCTGAGAAGGGCATCCCTTTCTTTTCCCGGCTCCCCACTCCCCTTGCCATCTCCAAGGGAGAGTGAAAATTGGGATTCAGCTAATCCTGAAGGAGGGGCCTTGAGAGGCCTTCTCTCTTGCTTTGGTAAAAGGGTCTCTGAGCTGAGAAGGGCTTGTGGTTGGATTTGGCCTGTTCTGTGGAAGGAGACAAATAATTTCTAAGGTGATAAGAGAGACTCATGTGGCTGTACAAAGCAGAAAAAGAAAAGGCCTGCTTCTCTGGCCTGTGAACCGCCCAGAGACCCCTTCCCGCACTAGCATGCCTGCACTAAGGGCTGCTGGGAGCCACACTCTATGGATTATCTGGAGCTAAGAGTAATCTCAAAACTGGTGAACACAGGCTGCAGGAATAAAAAAGAGATGGAAATTGAGTGGGCAGGGGATGGAACTAGATCACTAGACAGGCAAATGATATACATGTTTCTGTGAAAAGATTCTCAAACCTTGGTCTCAAGACGTCTTTTCACTCTTAAAAATTATTGAGGACCCCAAATAACTTTGAATTAATAAATGTTTAAATATTTATTTATTTTGTGGTAGTAGAGATTGAACTCAGGTCCATTCTGCCACCAAGCTACAACCCCAGCCCTTTTTATTTTTATCTTTTTGGAAACAGGATCTTGCTAGGTTGTTGAAAGTCTCACTAAGTTGCTGAGATTGGTCCTGAACTTGGTGACCCTCTGTCTCAGCCTTCTAACTACTAGAATTCCAGGGGTGCACCACCACCATGCACGGCTAAGTGTATTTTAAATGTTTTATTTACTGAAAAAAGCCTCAAATAAGTCTATTACGTGTTAGTATAAGTAGTGTATTTTTAGGAAAATGACTTTATTTTACACAGAAAAAAAAAAAAAAGCCAGGGAGAAGAGTTGCGTTGTTTTGCATTTTTGCAAATCTTGTCTTCTGTGAGACTACAGGTTTGTAGAGTCTGGAAAATGCTGATGTGCATTCCTGAATGAATGAGAGCAAAGCCCAAATGATACATTAGTGCTGTTATGAAAATAACTATGACCTCAGGCAGGGTCTCAGGAACCCTCAGGAATCTCCAAACCATATTTTGAGAGCCACTATCCTAGTGGACACTGGAAATAACTCTACTACCCTTTTAAGGTTTCAAAAGTTTCTTTTAACTTTGTAGTTCCCCTCCCTTTAGTTCTTTCCCAAACCATGGTCTGTATGCTAGAATCTTCACGAATTAAAAACCCTACTGCTGGGCGTGGTGCGCACCTATAATCCCAGCTACTTGGGAGGTTGAGGCCGGAGGATGGCAAGTTGAGGACCAGCCTGGGGAGCTAGCAGGACCCTGTCTCCAAATAAAAATGAAAAATAAATAAATGATGGGGATGTAGTTCAGCGGTAGCATGCTTGCCCAGCATGCATGAAGCCCAGGATTCAACCCCCAATACCACACACACACACACACACACACACACACACACACACAATAATAATAATAAGAAGAAAAGCCTTTATGTCCCAGGCACTTCTCAAAGTGCTAGAAACACAAGGAAGAAAAAGTCAGAGGTCCTGACACCAAGTGGGGGCACCCTCAGGCAGCCGTGCAGGAGACCTCCTCAGCTCGAGGGGCACGTTGCATCTGTGGGCGCAGAGGATGCTGGCTTAAACTGTGCGTTGAGGACAGGAGTGAAGCAGAGCCATGGACCTCCAGGCTCCACCTGAGAGAGACCCTTGGTACACGGTCAAAGGGCCCGGCAGGGCTCACAGTGAAGTGCCCTCTGGGTTGAAATAATCATGGGAGCCTTCCTCGAGGAGGTGGGACGAAGGTCCTAACATGGTCTTCTCAGCACCTCCTAGCCTGAGAGAGGGCCTGGGGCAGTGCTCAGTGTGGAGGCTGGCCTGAGGAGGGCTAGGGAAGCCCGCGTTGTGGGGGGCAGAGGGAACGGGAATGGGGGTCCAGCAGGAGGCTTAGTATTTGGGATTCTGGCACAGGCTGGCCACTGTCTTCAGGGTCAGAACTCTGGGCTATTGTGGGTTGACAGCCTCATTGGTACCTCCTGAACAGAGAGCTGCCCCAAACCTACCCTGCCATTAAAATCGGGGCCAAGAAGGCTCCAAGGGCAGGAGGCCTGAGCATGAGGCTGGCCTCTCACTCCTGGGGGTAGAGGTCAGAGGCCCTTGACATCCCCTTTTGGGGCCTCCTTGCCTTCTTTTCTGACCCAGTTAACACCTTTTTTTTTGCCTCTCCTTTGTGATGATGGAGATAAAACACACGGAAGGGAAGGAGAAAAGGACAAGTTGTCAGGGAGCCACCAGACACAAGTTCCTAAATTCCTGCAAAGAATGGACATTTTTGGTAATGGAGGCCTGTTTCCTTGATGGCTTGATTACCATCTTAGCAGTGATATTAATCACATATCGGCTCCTGTCAAAGAAGCTGCAGGTGTCTCTGCCGCCCTCCTCCTCCCCACCCTCCCTGTGGTGGGCTGGACTTCTCTGGGGCTCAGTTTACTTACTCAGTGAGAGAGGTGGTGTCCAAATGCCAGCCCAGTGGCCAGCCTCAGCAGGACCAGTGCTCAGGAAGTACAGATGACTGAGCCCCTCCCCACCCCAGGCTCTGTGGCTCTGGGAAGATGGACCATCCATCCGTACGTAGGTCTCCAGAGGGTTCCACGAAGCCAGGTTTGTGGTATAAGATGGTACCTAAGGTTTTTGTAGCTGTCATTTATTTACACGGTGCTGGGGATCCAACCCAGAACCTTGTGCATGTTGGGGAAGTGTTCTGTTACTTAGCCATACCCCAGCCTGGTATCTAAGGTTTTGTTCTCTGTCCAAGAATATGTTTTTAAAGGATACAAACCAACCTTTACACATGTCAAGAAAAGGACCAGAAAACCCTTTGGTGAAGCAGTAGTTGGGTGATTTTAATCATCAGCTTTTAATAGATCTATTTGGTAAATTTAGATTTCCAGGATTTAGCTTGCCTAATTTGGTTTTCCTTGTCTGCTATGCCTAAGATGGTTTAGTTTTGCTTCTCTGAGGAAAGGTAAGAATGCCCCTATGTAGCTGGGCACATGCCTGAAACAGGAGGATTGCAGGTTCAAGGCCAGTATGTGATAACTTAGCAAGACCCTGTTTCAAAAATAAAAATAGGGGCAGGGCCAGGGGTGTAGCTCAGAGGTAGAGAGCCCCTGGGTTCGATTCCCAGTGACGTGTGTGTATGTGTGCATGCATGCGCACACACGCTCTAGCTGATATGGTAAATATGACCTATGTCCCTAGAATCTCAAATTTGGTATAAACTTCTGAGAAGACTGAATGGATCTTCTACCAAACTAAAAGATGGATAGAAGGAGAGAGGGACAGGTGGGCAGACTGGGCCAGGGATTTGGACAGTTTTCAGGGATGGAGAGACGTAGACAAGCCTAGAGGAAAAGGGATAGGCTTGGCATGGGAGCATGTGTGTGGGAGGCAGACAGGCCATCTGCCATGGGCGCTGGCTACTGGAGAATGTCAGATTTGAATTTAAGGGTGATCTAAGGAAATGGATGCCTGGTTGAAAAAACAGGAGCCTGAACCACTGTCCAGGTGCCAGCTCCATGTGGCCTGAGAAATCACAGTGCTGGCTGGGACCTTGTGGCAGCTCTGAGCAAGCCCAGACAGGGCCATGTCGGCCTTCCCCTTGTGCCATGATAGGAATCGAATCGTCCAGTACCAGGCTCTGGGAGGCGCTGTGATTTCCCTGAGCCCCAAGTCGGAGGTAACAGGGCCATTTTGCCAACCTAGACTGATGATCCCAGCATCTCATCCGCCAACCTGCTTGCCTCCATTTCCTCACCTATTAAATGGAAATGATAGTGCTGTGCACTTCTAGAGCCCCAGATTTTTACTTTTTGAGGTGGCTCAGTGATTATCTGTTTGAATTCCATTATTTTATAGATGTCAAAACCAAGACCAGAGATGCTAAGTGATTCATCTAATCTAAGCTCACATGGCTGGTACTGGAGCACCCAGGACATGCATCCAACATCAGTATTCTCTTCACTTCCCTGGAAGACCATGGGGGAAATAAAAAAGGAAAAAGAAGGAAGAGAGGGAGGGAGGAAAGCAGAGAAGAGGAGAAGATATGAAATGAGAGAGTTAGACAAGAATAATCTAAGCCCTATCCAGCTCTGGAGTTCAACAAATTTCATTTAAACTGTGTGAAGGCCAGCCCACTTTGGTTACGATGACTTTGGTCATCGTATCCTAAGTGAAGTGTCTTCTACATGTTCTGTAAACCAAGTGGCACCCCTCGGTGACCTTTCTGTCCTTATTTCCCTTCCGCCTTTCTTTCTTTGTGTGTGTGATACAAGAGATGGAACCCAGGGCCAGTCTACCTCTGAGCTTTCCCCTCAACTGATTTTATATTTTATTTTGAAACAGGTCTCGCTAAGTTCCCGAGGCTGGTCTTGAACCTGTGTTTTTCCTGTCTCAGCCTTCCAAGAACCGAGATGATAAGCATGTACCAGCACACCTAGCTCCTCTGTGAACCTTCTATTGCATTACCCTATAGAAGAACTAAGACCCTAGAGATGCTGGAAACCTGAAAACTGTAATGAACAAACAAACCTAAAGGGCAGGGCTGCCTTCCCTTTTTGGTACTATTTGCCTTGCCAGTGTGTTGTTTTTCTTTCTCCCGCTTCATCCCCTTCCGGAGAGTCAGGCAAGACCTCCACGTGGAGGGAAGGCTCCACAGCAGCCCTCCATCGTGCTGCAGAGTACAGGAATAGCTATTATCAATGAGTAGTCATCAGTGGAACAGAAAGGAGCAAAATAATGCTTTGCATCTAAGAACAATTGGACCAGACAGGTGGAGATGGAGAAGTGGGAATCAGGAGCTACCCTGGAGTGGACGGAGAGCCTCCCGAGGCCAGGGAGGGGCTGACTGCAAAGCCCTTCCCCACATCAGCGGCTTCTAGCAGAGGCGGTGGTCTGAGCCCGTGGAACCCTGTAGATGGGTGGTACAGCCACCCTCCTCACGAGCTGCAGAGACGCTGTCTTTTTGTGTCTCCAGATAAGAAAGAGCAGCATAAAGGGAGAAATCGATCAACAGAACAGAGGGGGCTGTTTACTTTTCTACTTCATTCATTTCCTCCTCTCTTTTCTATGTTCTGTGGTCTCTGATGAGCTCTGGAGCTTGCTGGGTGATTTAACAGCTTTTTCCCCCTAAACTTACTGACAAGGAAGCTCCAAACTTCTAATAAGCCTGCCACAGGAGCTAGCTGGGACCAAGGAGAGAGCCACAGGGTGTTTATGAATGCTCCCTGGGAAAGCTGTTAAGATTCACTTGTTAGTAATTCTCTCTTTGCAAATGCTCCCTGCTTTAGGCTGGCCAGCCTCAACTTACTGCAGAGTGCAAGGGACTTGGGTCCGAGGACGGAGGGAAGGGCGGTGCATTCTGAGTGGAAGGCGGGCAGTGGCTGGAGGACTGGCGGTGGTGTACAGCTTAACCTTCCCAGCAGGTCTAAGCCGTGTTTGTTCAGTGGCCCACGTTGCTGGAGCATTCACTAGATATTGTGCCCATCTGGCTGTTTTATGAAGGAGACTCGGGCCCAGAGGACAGCCAGGACTTGCTAGAGATGGAGCCGATTCCCCTGTCCATACCCACCTCCTCTCATACTGTGATTCTCACCCACAGGTGTGTGGGGGCAGCCAAACATGGAGAGAGGAATCGGGCCTTCTCTGACCCTGTGGTAGAAGAATGAGTTGCTGGGTGTTAACTTGGCAATAATAATATGACCAAAGTCTTAAATACTTACATACACTTTATTCCAACAATTGTGTTTCTCAGAATGTATTCGCAGGGAATAATCAGATAGCATTTGAGAGCAAATGTGCAGGGGGCTTATTGCACTGTTGCTCATTATAGCATCAGAACAGTGGGAAAGACCCTCCACATCCATTCCCAGGGTTTGTGGATAGACAAGGGTATGACTAGACCTTGGAGCAATCATTCAAAGTGATGCTGATCCACATTATCATATGGACATATAGTTACAATACACTGTTAGACTTTAGCTGGCAGGCCACAAAAGAGCCTTATAAAATATGAATCCTTTGGGCCCGGCGTGGTGGCGCACGCTAGTAATCCTTGGGAGGCGGAAACAGGAGGATCACTGGTTCAAAGTCGGCCTCAGCAACTTAGCAAGGCTCTCAACAACCTAGTGAGAACTTGTTTCCAAAGAAGAAATAAAATTGGGCTGGAAGTGTAGCTTGGAGGAAGAATGCCTCTGAGTTCAATCCCTAATATATAAAAAAAAAAAAGATTGACAGTGCAGAACACTATAGTGATACATGCAAACCTGCATTTATAGTAGCACAATTCACAATACCCAAGTTAGAGAGCCAGCCTAGATAGATATCTGCCATAGGTGAATGGATAAAGAAAATTGTGGCCTATACACAGAATGGAGTTTTGCTCAGCCATAAGGGAGAACAAAATTTTGTCATTTGCTGGAAAATGGATAGAACTGGAGAGCGTCATGCTAAGTGAGATGGGTCACACCAAGAAAATCAAGGGCTGGTGCTTTCTTTCATATGTGGAAGCTAAAGAGAAAACAGGAAACAAAAAGGACCTCATGAAAACTTAAGCGTGAGATCAATAGAGCTGTGGAGAGGATGAGGGGAGAGCGGATGGAAGGAAACTGACCAAATGATGTCACGGCACATGTGAATGCACTGCTAGGAATCTCGCTACCATGGAAATGACAATGCACCAATCAAATGCTTTTTTAAAAACGTCACCAGCTTGGTGGCTTTCAGGTGGCTGTCTTTCTTTTGACCTGTATTCACATTCTCTATATGAGTGTATATTTACTTGGGCCAAGTCTTTAATAGGCTTGTTGGAGAACACTTGGTCCATGGCTGAGGTGAGACAAGGACGGACATGCTGCTGGACAGGCAGGGCCCAGCGGGGCTGTTTCTCATTGTTGAGCACAGAGGGCTGGGCTGGCTCCAACCTTCCTCAAAGACCACTGGGATGACTCTCCAGGGAAACAAATTTAGAGTTTACCTCCATATGTACCATGCATTGGATTCTGCATCCCCTGACGTCCACTGGAGTCAAAGCTTCCTCCCACTCTGAGGTTCTGGTGGGTGAAATAAAGCCTAAGGATCCGTGGCCAATTGTGAAACAAGGCACACCTTTACGGGTTTCTGGGCTAGACAGTTGTGGTGGGGCCTGCCTGTAATACCAGTACTTGGGAGGCTGAGATAGGAGGGTCCCAGGTTCGAGGCCAGACTTGGCAACTTAGCAAGACTCTTAACAACTTAGCAAGACCTCCTTTCAAATTAAATAAATAAACAAAAAGGGCTGGGAATTTAGCTCAGAGGTAAAATGCCCCTGGGTTGAATTCCCTAGTACCAAAAAAAAAAAAAAAGTTTCCAGGCTAATACCAGATCCCCCTTTAGGGAGGCCTGCTTTAGCAGGCCTATTGGCAACGCTGGACAACCATAAAAGCAGGGCTGGAGACGATGGCCAAGCTTCAGTCAAAGTGGCAACTGCTTCCTTTTTCAAAATCTCTGCCTATCCTGTTCTATCCCCAGCACTTAAGACTACAGCATCAGAACAGGCCAGAATGTACAAGGCCAAACAGTAAATATGTCTACACTGCCAAACCCAGCTGGTAAACCCACTGGGCTACCCAGCCCGCAGGTGGGCAGAGGAGAGACAGAGAGTGAAAACGAAGGCCAAGAGTCTCTCCTGCACCGCGGCCTTAAGCTTGGCAGGCTGCCTCCATGAGAGAACCTCACGGGGAGCAGGACATTTCTCCACCGCTCACTGGGGTGGGGAGGCTGGGAGGAGTGCCCTCCTCCCTACAGACAGAGGCAGAGCAGGCTTCCTCTCTCACTGGCAATGCCACACCTGATGGAAAGAAAGGACTTGAAGGTTGTGAGCTGTGACCCGCAAGCCCTGCGCTGTGAGCCCTGAGCCATGAGCCCTGAGCCCTGAGCTGAGCCTCACTCCTCCCACTGGGGTCCAGACCATCGCTGACCTCTGCTGCTCCAGACTTGGCCATATCTGCCAGCTGTCTTCTTCCTATTTGGAGACAAACTCCTTTCCCCTTCTCCCTGTACAAGGGCTCTGAAATCACTTCCAGTGATACCAAAGCCTGCAAGGGCTCCCTGAAGGAGACAGTTGTCACCGGCTGCTAATCCTGTCATTCCTACTGAAGCTGATGGAAGACCAGGGAAGCTCAGATAGGCAGGAGGGATTAGACCCGAGGGCTGGGACATTGTCCTCAGTACAGTCCTAAACCAAAGTCAAGTTCATGAATGACTTTCCCACTCTCTCTTTTAGACAATGAGGCAATACGGAAGATTAAATGAGACTTATAATACCAATCATAGGCTTCCCCATATTCCAGAGCATGGTTTAGTTATGAAATGAGTACAGATAAACAACTTTGGAATTTCAGCTTCTTTTCAGGTTCTCTAGAGTATTTTGTAGTGGGCATTTGAGATGGAGGCCCCGGAGAACGGGAGCAGGCCCTAATGCCAGGCAACTCAAACCATCTGCAAGTCAGAATTGGAAAGGCAAGGCTGGGGAGAGGAGGTAGACTGAGATGCCCTGCAAAGAGAATATGGTACCCAGGCATGGTGGTACACACTTAAAATCCCAGTACTTCGGAGGCCGAAACAGGAGGATCTCAGGTTTGAGGTAAGTATATAGTAACTTAACAAGACCCTGTTTTAAAATAAAAATTAAAAGGACTGGGGGATATACCTTAGAGGTAGAATGCCCCTGGGTTCAATCCCCAGTACAAAAGGAAAGAAGGAAAGAAGAAAGGGATGGAGGAAGGGAGAGAGGAAGGCAGGCAGGATATGGCAGCTCAGAAGAGAAAGGCTGCAGGTGAGGCAGAAGGGCTGGGGTGGGGCAGTGGTGGAGAGAGGGAATTGGTGATGTAGAGAGACCCAGAGGTCAGGTGGAGGAAAGCCGCAGAGAGGTGGAGACACCTTTTCTGACTCCCTGTGACCTCTTTAATACCAGCTTCACTTCTCAAAGTGAATTAGCAAATGCTGAACGATTGTGACCTGCTTCCCTATCCGTTCTGTGATCATTCTGTTTCTGTCCCTGAGCTCTGGTTCAAACTGTGATCCTGGCCACTGTGGCCAGACGGGCAGCCAGAGAGTGTGGGACTGTGCCGTAGGCATGCTCTGTGGAGCCAAACAGGGATGGAGACAGACAGCTGCAAGGGACCAAAACTTAGGAGCCAGTGACACATAGGAAGGGGCCAGAGGAGCCAGTGGCTTTGGAAAGAGATCTGGATCCGTGATCTGAGAGCCCAGGAAAGGCAGGAAGGGAGGAAGAAACTGACTGAGCAGAGCAGGGCTCAAGTTCTGGAAACACTGGACAGGATTCATCCAGTGGATCCCATCACTAGAACTGGAAGCCAAGGTCTCGGCCTTATCCTTTAAGGGTTCTTACAGAAGAATATCTTAAAAAAACAACATAAAGAATACTCAGGGATAAAATTGATCAAATTCTATTATGTGCATGTACAAATATATAATAAGAAATCTCACTATTGTGTATAGTTATAATGCACTATTTTTAAAAATCTTTTTTTTCTTTTGTGGCACTGCGTATTGAAGCCAGGAGCATTCTGCCTCTGACCTATATCCTCAGACCATTTTATTTATTTATTTATATATATTTTGAAATAGGGTCTTGCTAAGGTGCTGAGGCTATCCTTCTGTCAAAATCCTCCTGTCTCAGCCCCCTAAGTACTGGGATTATAGATTTGTGCCATTATTCTTGGCTAAAATAAATCATTAAAAATAAAAAATTAAAACAACAACAAAAAGAACCTGATTATAAGTTTATCCAGATACCCACATAGTTTGGACCTTTATATAAAGGAGTTGCTATCATTAAACCATTTCTAGCAAGCTTTGAAGGACTCTAACTCCATCTCCAAAGTACCTAGGACCTCTAACTTCATAAATATCCTATATACACCCAATTCTCATTATTAGCAGTAGATATGTTCTAAAAACTTGCTTTGAACACTGAATTAGAAAATACTGAACCATTGTTTCCTGTGAAAACACAGGACTAAGGCTGGGCGTGGTGGCGCACGCTTGTAATCCTCGTGCTTGGGAGGCGGAGACAGGAGGATCGCACAGGTTTAAAACCAGCCGTGCTGGCTTAAGAGACCCTGTTTCCAAATAAAAATATAATTTTGGTCTGGGAGCATAGCCCGGAGGTAGAAGGGTTTCCAGGAACCCCAGTACCACCAAAAAAAAAAAAAAAGAAAAGAAAAAAAGAAAAAAAGAAAAAAAAAGAAAAGCAAAAAAAGAAAACACAGGACTAAACCCTCTCATCAACCAATCAGTACAGAAACTTGCTTTAGATTAAAGGTGTTTTATTTAATATATGTGATTAACCCATGTCATCGGACTTACAGTCAACAGTAGAACAATTCATACCTGAACAGAGCTTATCTGATACACACATTTTCTCTATAAGATACTAGACAAGTCACCTGTACATCGAGGACTCCTGTGAGTTGTCCATGATGCCCTGGACTTCTGGGCCTGAGCATGTTATTTCTGCTCCTGTGAATGTTCTTTATAACCCCCCCTTCTTATACTCTCTCTGTAACGTTACCTACCCTTCCATCCCACAAACAAACAAACAAACTGTGAACATGTACCCATTTTCTAGGCTCAGCTCTTGCAATACCTTCTCAGTGAAGCTTGTGCTGAAAATCCAAAGAGACATTGGTTCTTTCTCAAAAGCCCCTCCTTCCCTTTCTTCCTCCTTTCCTCCCTTCCTTCCTCTCTCCCTCCCTTTCTTCCTTAAATTGAACTCAGGGGCTTTCTACCTCCAAGACCCCCAGGCCTTTTTACCTTTTATCCTGAAGCAGGGTCTTGTTAAGGTGCCAAGGCTGGCCTAGAACCTGTACTTCTCCTGTCTCAGCCTCCCAAGTACTAGGACTGCAAGCATGTGCCACAGTACCTGGTTCTGTTCATTCATGTTCTCTCTCTCCTTCCTTCCTTCCTTCCTTCCTCCCTTCCTCCCTTCTTTCTCTCTTTCTTCCTTTCTTTCTTCTTTCTTTCTTTCAAGACAGGGTCTTGTTATGCTATCTAGGCTGTTCTCAACCTTCTCAGATCAAGCCATCCTCTTGCCTTGACCTCCCCAGTTGCTGGGGCTACAAATACACAGTTCTTTTTGCATTAACATTAGAATCCTCACCACACTGCTGGTGACATTCTTCATGTGTGTTCCTCTCCAATACATCCTTCTCTTTCAGGCAAGAGAGTATTATTATTAATTCCTGTGGCCACTGTGCCTAACACAGTACCTGGCTCCTAATAGTCACTCAGTAAATATCCAATGACAGAACCGTAGAAACAGGAGGGCACCAGTTACATGAGTCTGCACAGACTAATACCAAGTGGGACTTTATATTAGATTCTTTGTAAGTTTACCGGACATAGATCAGACTTTGTCTTATCAGCAATAGCTTTCAGGAAGGGATCTATTGAGAAAAGAGGAATGAATCCCAGGTAGGGGCTGGAAGCATTTCTCAATGCAATAGGGCATACAAGTGAATGCTAATTTTTAGTGGAGAAGATGTATGTCCACTGACAACATGGGCAGCCGAGCTCTAGGCCTTGGATTGTCGGGGTGAGTAGGTGAGGGGTTGGTGGTCTCTCAGCTGGAAATAGAAAAGGTGTCTATATGCAATTACACTTACTTACATAAAAGTGATGAGGAGTAATTTGCTACATTAACATGATATTAAATCTACTAACTGTAATGTTGGCTTAAATATGCCTGCACAAAAAGATATAGGCATATCATTGTTTTCTTAACTTTTTATCTTCCTCCTTTTTATTAATTTATTCCTTCGTTCCCAAATTTTAAAAGATACTGTCAAAGAAATGACACATTAAGTAACTAGTTTCCCATTGTTTCTAGAAGCACAGAACTGTCAACTGAGCTTTTGAACACCAAGAAATGCCACATGGTGCTGGGTGTGGTGGTGCACCTGTAATCTCAGAAACAGGAGGATTTCAAGTTTTAGGACAGCTTGGGAAACTTAGCAAGGGCTGAGGATATAGCTCAGCAGCAGAGTGCCGCTAGGTTCAATCCCTAGAACTGCAAATGAATGAATGAATGAATGAAGAGGAAATGGAAGAAAATAAGAAAGAAATGCATGCTCCATGGATTTGCTCTACATAAGCCAGAAATCGAGATGCTTGATATTTACTCCATGGTAGATTAATATGTGAACTGTGTGATTTCTACCTGGCTTTTAGAATGGTGAAGTGATTAGCCAGATGTGGTGGCCCATGTTGTAATCCTAGTACTTGGCAGGCTGAGACAGGAGAATCACAGGTTCAAGGGAAGCCTCAGCAAATAGTGAGACTCTCATCGATCTAGTACAATCCTGTTTCAAAATAAAAATAAAATGGGACTGGAAGTGTAGCTCAAAGGTAGAATGCCCCTGGGCTCAATCCTCAGTACAAAAAACAAATGTTAATTACTGAGACTTTCATTAGTCTTACTGGAAACTTCGGGTAGAGCACATCTGAAATCAAATGTCTGAATCATCAGTGGCTCGTGACAGCATCGTACACACCTGTTAACATAAAAAGACAAAGATGCTACTTGGGTTTTTGACCACCACCAGTCCAGGCCAGGTAAAGTGGTTCTTGGCCCCACTCGGTCATGTTCTCAGTGACCCCTATGATCCACCCCAGCTGCCCCTGCCCCTGCCCCTGATTGGTGGACTGTGACTGTCAGCTCTTTCCTTTCTTTCCCATGACCCTAGTCCAGTGCCAACCAACATTGGTTGAATTATTGCATCCCTTCTCTTTAGCTGCAACTACAGGGCTCCCCGGAGGTAAAATTAAATCATCCAAAGTCCCCCTTGATGCCCTTCAGAGTCTTGGAGCCCTTTGCATCAACAAGACATACAAGAAATGGCCGAGCCTGAGCTAAAGCTTAAAGAGTCTCAAGAAAGCTGTGGTTGAGCCAAATAGGGTCACAACCAACTGTCAGCTCATCATCTCCACTCCAGGCGGAAAACAGAAACGACCTCATCATAGGCCGGGCACCTCCATAGGCACACAGCATTGCCTATTGGTAGGGAAGACCCTGTCCCTATCAAAATGGAGACGTCCCTGAGGTCCTCTTGCCTCGTGGTTGGATGTTCCTGTGCCCCGAACTCTCTTGCCATTACCTGCCTGTCCACTTGGGCTTCTCCCCCCTGCTGCCAGCACAGCCTGTTGGCTCACCCAGGGTGAATGCAGACACCTTTGGGCTCTGCCTCAGCTTGCATGAATGTTCTTGTGAGGCCTCAGGTTCCCTCCCAGAGCTGCTGCTCTGGATAGATGCAGTCCCTTCCGTCTGTCTGGTTTCTTGAGCCTGACACAAGGTCATGCCGACTGGCCTCACTTTCAGTTTTTCTCTGCACATCTCAAGTGGGCACTGTCTAGAAGTCCCAACTCTCTCCCAACCTATTCCTTCCCCTCTTCCATGTTCTGTCCAGTTCCCAGAACATTGTTCAGATCATAGTAGAAGCACAATAAATGTCTGTTGAGTGAGTAAATAACTAAGTACATGAATGAAGTGTAGGCCCAGCTCTAAGCCCCCAACACTTTGGTCACATGGGCTTGGCCTTCCTCTGAACTTCAAAAGCACTTCTGTCTTGGGCTAGGTAGCTGACATTTAGCAATACTTCTGGGTCACATTTCCCCCATTATGGTGTGACCCTTAATCCCCTGTAGTGTATTCTCAGGTGTGTGTTAGCCTCAGCTTTCCCCCATAAAGCTCGTCGTTAACCTTGTAGGCAGCTTATGCCCTCTACAGCAACAGCATTCAACAAATATGTATTGCACATTAGTTAGTTGGTATATAAATTGCGAAGTCCCTAATTGGAATACCCTTCCAGGTGCTGTGGGCCATTCAGACAAAAGGCACAGCTTCCTGTAGGAGCTTGCACAATAAACATGGGATCAGAGAAGAGAATCGCAGAAGCCTATTGTTACCAGATAGGCACCCCACCCTTTTTACCTGCCCCGGGGCTCAGCAAAGACAGATGTTATGGGGTCCAGAGGAGAACTGGCAGCCAGCAGTAAAAAAAAAAAAAAAAAAAAATCATTGTCTAGTACTTGGGAAATGAATTTGTTCAGATTGTCCGGTATATCTGGCAAAGAAACCAATCTGGCTCCAGAATGCATTACCAGGATGGGCCTGCTCTTAGGGCACACCCCCCAAAATGTCTCTTCCCTTGTGTTTGGAATGTTGGACCACAGTATAACAACAGATTTCCCACCAAAAAAATATTTCAGCCTCTGCTTTATTAGGTCGCGCTAATTTTGTTCTCTTAAAACACCAGCCTCTCACACCCACACCCGCCCTCCTCCTCTTGGTCTCTAAAAGAATACCCACTGAGTCAATTGGGTACCAACCCCTGGCAGCCTTTTAACCTTCCCCTTCCACACACTCCATTTTTTCCTCCCCTGGAAAAGCACCTGCAGCCCTCACAGAATCACGGAAGTCAATTTGTGCGGCTGGCGCGAGCGTTTTAGCATATTGAGTGGTCCAAATATTTAAATATCTATGATATAGGAAGTGTGGAGAACATTAAAAACCACTTTCTCCCTGCTGATTGCAAGAGAGGAAATACACACAGCCCCAGCTCTCCTGCACAGTTGCAAAACTGCTGGCCTAATCATATTGCCCACGTAAAGATCCTCTCCCGCCTCCTCCAGCCTGGCTTTAGGTTGCATTGACTGTAAACAAGGATGTATTTTAGGGGGGCGTTGGATTGAGTTTATTGTTTATGTAAATCTCTCAGAATGTGACATAGCAAGATAGCTTCCTATGTTGTGTTGATCCACATTTTAGGCCAACAGCCAAAGTATTTTATCTTTTCCTTCATTATAGTGATCTTCCAATTAGCCGTGGTCTGTAATACCCTGATTTTGGTGGCAGTGGTTTGGACAGGATTGTTTGATAGTTCTGCTCGAGAGGCAAAATAAGGGGACTTATTATAGAAGTGCAGAGGTTGTGCAGAAACTGAGTTCTGTTGCAAAGTTTGCCGATAAGGGGAAAACCGGCCCTTAAGCGTCCATTCTGTTCTGTATATTAACACTTCTAATCTGCACTGCTGATAAAACTGCAAGCCATTTGCCTTTGGAGGAATTAGTTCTGCCTCACTTGTGTAACCAGGCGATGGTGATTAACCTTTAAACTGTCCAATATTCCCAGCAGCCTCCTGCTCCAGATTAGAAACTATTTAGTTATGACCAACTAAATTAACAACACTCCTCCTCTGAAGAATGAGATTTGGAAGGTGGATGCATTTTAAGGTGGAATTGTGTTTTGAATTGGTGATCCATCCTTCAAAGGTGTTTATTTCCCTGCTCTTAGAGTCCAGGCTGCCGCCCTGGGGATGGAAGGCTTGGCTGGGGATGGGGACATGCGTAGAAAGGGAGGGGAACAGTTGTCCTGGTTGGGTTTGCAGATGCAAGGTTTCATGGGCACAAAGGAAACCCGCCTTGGGTTTCTATTTCCTCCCTTGTTATGTTCCCAGGCTAAAAAGGACTTTATGCACAAGGCCCTAGTTTCAATCCTCAGCCCCCCTCAAAAAAAGGAGGACCTTAGCTCTTCCGCCAGACCCAACGCATGCTCACAGCAGGACTTCCTAATGGGAAGATTAAGAAATAAAGTAGCATCTTTACTCCAGATTTATTCCTGGAGTTGAATGTCAGAAACGATGCTGACTAACTTTCATGTTCCAGACCTCGGGGTCTGCCTACGGAAGGCGGGTCTGGTCAACTGCACTGCAGCCGTGCTAGTAAACCCGGCCCAGCCCTCTCCTATCTGCCCATTTCAAATGTGTAATTTATCAGTCGAAACATACCCTCGGTGCTGAGGGCCAGGCAATTATGTAATCGTGTCAGGCCTCCAATCCCCAAATTGTCGGTCCTCCCTGGATAACAAATAAAATGGAACAGCTCTCTGCACCACGACCACCGGCCCACTGCCACCCAAAGCTGGTAGCAACCTTTCTGTTTTACCAGTTCCGTATTAGCTACCTCCTTAAGAACCGCTAATCTAGATACTGCATTAGCAGGATGTCAGTCAAGTCGCAGTCCACGGCGAAGCCTTCTTCATATACCAATTTAAATCATTCATGGTCTTTTCTTTGGCATTATTCAAAAGATCATAATAATTTTCTTGTGCCCACAGCACAAAAAAATCAATTATTTCCCCACAAAGACTTGAAAGTACTTAGCGAGTGCGGCAAGAAAAGCTGAGGGTGATATCAAATTGAAATTGCACTCATTACATAGAACACAATTAGTTGCCACTAGCCTGGCCGGGCTTTAATTCTGAATGGCATATCTTTATTATTACAGAAACAAGCATGCAAATGGCATTGTTCAGGATTTGCCGAAATCAATAGGATATAGTGCTGTGTGTTTGGTGGCCACTGTCACTCACGCTGCTGTGGATGCGAGATAATGTGTGTGTTTGAATTAATGAAGGGAGCAGGAAACATCATAAGTGACACCCAAATAAAAGAAATGGGTACATGATATTTGTAATTATTCTACTTGTGTTTTTGTTGTAAATACTTGTGCTTTTTGTTTTTTAATCAAAGGATTAATTGCATTTTAATAAGGCATTATGATTTGCAGAGCTTTAGTTAATTAAAACTTGTAGTATATAATTATGAAGTGATGCTGAGATTTTCTAAAGATCACCCATATGTTTAGAATATGTATAATTTTTCTGTTAAGCAATGGCACCCCCTTCCCTCAGTCCCTCCCCCAACAACAGAAGATATGGATGACTTATGTGAAATGCTGGTGATCTGACAATTCCAGGTGGATTTCTCTATGTGGCAACTAGAACCCAATTTAGGTTATTGCACAAATTAAAATGGCTGAGCCGCACTCGTGTGGTAAACTGGCAGAAAACTTTCTTATTGTCACTTGTCTTCCAGTTAATCCCCCTGAGATGTACCACTATAGAGGTTGGGGAGTTTTAGAGTGAAAAAATTGAGATTTCAGATCCAGGAGAGGTGGTGCCATGGGGAACTGGTTCTCTGGGGCTAGGACAGAATCCTGGTGCAGTTGCTAAACCCCAATCTCATCCTGTGATACACAAGAACTTATCTGAGGGGATCCGGATGGGGAGAAGGGATGCGGGAAGTCAAGGGAGCTTGGAATTCCCTAGTGCTAACACATTAGTAATTCACAATGGAATCCAGCCCAGACACATGTAATCGTGTTTCCTGTAGGTGTGTATTATGTGAAGGCTGATGGATTAATTGCTAGATAGATGGAATAGAGCTAAGGTAAAACATTATTAAAAAGTTTTAAAATCTTAATGTAACATTTTGAAGTTTGCTTTGGGGATTTTTTTTTTTTTTCATTTCAGTCTCCTGCTTTCCCATTCTCTCTGGAATCAGGAGTCTTAGGAATTTCTTTTTTGGCAGAAAGAGGGATCCATTTGATGAAAGCTTAGGATGTCCTAGGGCAGGTGGATGCAGGTGCTGGCAGCTGGATCTCAGGTGGCCATTGCTACGACTGGATGAGCTTACTGCAGAAGGCTGGACTCTAGATACCTTAAAAGTATTGTCTGGAAACCAAGGACTGATTTCCCCTCCTTCTAAACAACCAGACAGTGCAACGAGAGGAATCAAGAACGCGACCCCCACCCCTACGGCCAAGTGAAGAAGGATGAAGTCGGAGGGACGAGGATCCTGCAGTGTTCATGGCCCAAACCTGGTTTTCCATGGTGCCCACAATAACACTCTAAGTAGGATGGCCCAGGGCTGATTTAAAATCTAATATTATTAGGTTGGTCATGGCTTCCTATTTTAACTCTGAAAACCTAGAGCTTGAAAAGGTGGTTCATTCAAAGCTTGCTAAAATATTTGCTCAGCAGCACAATGGCGTGTGATGGAAAATAAACTCTTGTGGCTTGCTTCATCCTATCAGCCTCGGCCTGCAGCAGGGAAAGAATGAGGGAAGGTCAGTCAATTATGTGTGGTAATCACCGTAAGCATATTATCTGAGACACAGATGTCTTCTATGACCCCACACGACATGGCTATTAACCTCAGAGCAATATAAAAATGGAGTGGGCTCCGGGGGAGGAGTGGAGGTACCAGGCTTTCAGTCGAGCCTTGTCCACAGCCTCGGAGGGAAAAAAAAAAGTTCTGGACATGAAGACTACTTTCAGGAACCTGGCCGGCAATCTGACCCCTGCTCGTGGCAGCAGCATCCTCCTGCCCCTGCTTTGCGGAGACCTTCCTGCAGGCCTCGTCATGGGCAGAAGTACTTGCCTCATCTGAAAACGAGACTGACAAATTGGCTCAGGAGATATCTCCGATACACAATGGCCCTGGAATGCTACTTTCTGTCCCCCAGAGAAAAGGAGACAGGGAAGAGCAGTGTGTGTGTGTGTGTGTGTGTGTGTGTGTGTGTGTGTGTGTGTGTGTTAATTAAGTTCTCTTCCAGCCTTGGATGTGAGCAGGAGGGAGGACACAGGATCCCTGGAGCAGTCAAGGGGCCCCAGCCAAGTTACCCAGAGGATGTGTACTGCTGGAAGTCAGGGTTGGCATACCCAATTTCACCTCCATATCTGGCCCTGATTTCATGTTTTTCTGAAGGAGTTCATGCCAGTGGTTGGCAAGGGGATGAGCATAAGGGTGCTCTGAAAACTGTAAGCTGTCCATGGATTGTTAACTGTTCAGGACACACACACACATGCACGCACGCACACACATGCACAGACAGAGAGAGAGAGAGAGAGAGAGAGAGAGAGGGAGAGAGAGAAGAGAAAGAGAGAGAGAGAGAGAGAGAGAGAGGAAGAGAAAGAGAGAGATGTCAGCCTTGTAGCGAACTATGGGCCAAGTGCTGAGGATACCAAAATAAATAAGCAGTGCTCCTGATCTCCAGGAAATATAGTCCATGGGCACAAGAGTGGAAGAAACCTAAGCCAGTGTAAAAACAGGTCGCAGGTAATGGAACAAGCCTACATGGTGGATGGTGGGTCCTTGCAGAAATTAAGAAGGAAGGAGCTGGGCACTGTGATGCATGCCTGTAGTCCTGGTACTTGGGAAGCTGAGATAGGAGGATCTCAGCTTGAGTACAGCTTTAGCAACTCAATGAGACTCACAGAAACTTAGTGAGGTCCTGTTTCAAATGAAATATGGCTGGGGTGTGGCTTGGAAGTAGAATGCCTCTGGGTTTAATCCCTAGTACCAAAGAAAGAAAGAGAGAACAAGAGGGGGAAAAAAAGAAAAGAAGAGAAAAAGAAATAACTGAAGAAGAGATTGCTCTAGCAGAGGAACTTGGAAAATTTTTCCTAGAGGAAATGATTCTTGAACTGGGATGTATGAGATGATAACAAACTATGATTTTGGAGAACTTACCGAAAGTAGGGCACTGTCCAACACATTTTTCTTGGGTATTTAATTCTCACAACAACCCTGAAAGCAGCATCAGACCATGAGGAACTCAAGGCTGAGAGAGGTACAGTGCTTGCCGCAGCCTCTCTGCTGGCTAGAGGTAGCACTAAGATTAGACTCAGACTAAGAGGACTCAAATGCCACTAAAAGAAGGGTGGGGTCACCAGGGCAAGAGGGACAGTGTCTGCGGTGAGGGGAGAAGCGGGAGCAGGAGGACAGCTGGAGCTGGAGACAGGCAGGAGCAGGTGACCTGCAAGCTGGAGAGGTGGACGGACCCGCCGCAGATGGCAGTGTGGTCAGGTGTGTGTTTCTGAAAGGCTTGTTTCAGACTTGGGGGCACTGAAGTTGAGACCAAAGCAAGATAGGGAGCTTTGCAGCCAGGGCAGATCCACATGGTGATGCAGGATAAGGATGGAGAGGCAGGGGCAGGTGTCAGAGGAGGCGTGCTGGAGGGCCATGGTATGAGGGGAAGGAAGGAGGCCATGGCCACCAGACTCTTCACAGCACCTAACACGTTTGGCAGTGGACCCACTTTCATCTCTCTTTTACAATAAAGACATTGAAGGCTCAAAGATTAAAGTCACTTGTTCAAAGTCAAGTGGCTCATACTTTGTCTAAGCAGGCTTATATATATTTGTGTTTTTGTGTGTGGTACTGGGCATTGACTCCAGGGGCATTTTACCTCTGAGCTACACCTTAGCCCTATTTATTTTTATTTTGAAATAGGATCTCACTAGGTTGATGAGAGTCAACCTACTTGCTATGGATTTGTAAAAGAATACTAGTCGGGCACCAGGTGAGGTGGCACAAGCTTGTGATCCCAGCATTCGGGAGGCGGAGACCATAGAATAGCAGTGCGAGGACAGCCTTAGCTCTTTAGCGAGGCCCTTTGCGACTCAGTGAGACACTGTTTCAAAAAGTAAAAAGACTAAAAAATAGGGCTGGGGTGTAGCTTAGAGGTACAATTCCCCTGGGTTCCATCCCCAGTACCACAAAAAAAAAAAAAAAAAAAAAAAAGAATACTAGTAGGGCCTGGTGGCGCATGCTTATAATCCCAGAATTCAGGATGCTAAGCTAGGAGGATTGCAGTTTGTGGACAGCCTCAGCTACTTAATGAGGCCTTTTGCAACTCAGTGAGAGCCTGTTTCAAAACAAAGAATAAAAAATAAAAATAGGGCTAGGGGTGTAGCTCAGAGGTAGAATGCCCCTGGGTTCCATCCCCAGTATCACACACAAAAGAGAATATTTAAGCCGGGCGTGGTGGCACATACTTGTAATCCCTGTGCTTGGGAGGAAGAGACAGGAGGATCGTGCTGGTTCGAAGCCAGCCTCGCTGGCTTAAGAGACTCTGTTTCCAAATAAAAAAATATTAAAAAATAGGTCTGGGAGTGTAACCCGGAAGTAGAAGGGTTTCCAGGAACCCCAGTATCATAAAAAAATGAATAAATAAATAAAGAATACTTAATAAGGTAATTTATAAGTCATGCTCAGCAGGATGGTGGCACACTCCCTAAAACATGTCATTAGTACCTATCAGGCAAAGCTGTTTTATGTTTCCTCTAAAATATATCACTCATCTTTTCAGCATCTACCACCCTCCATCTTCCTAAGAGAGAGAATTTTGGTCAGCTGTCCGCCCTCCTCCACGTGGCCTTCTGGGCCAGGGCAAGCAGGCTCTGGTGTGAGCCCTGCAGGGCTGATTCTGATTAGTCCACATGAGTTATTATGGTCCCCGTAGGCATGAGCAGGAGATGTAATACAAGGTGGATAGATATAATGGAAGCCTTCTAGGAAGGCTCCTCTCTCCTAAGGAAACTCTTCTGCCTGTCAGTTTGGGCTGCTGTAACAAAATACCTTATGCTGGGTAAGTTACAAGCAATAAAAAGTTATTTCACAGCTCTGGAGTCTGGAAAGTCCAAGGTACCAGGAGATTCTGTGTCTTGAGAAGGCCTGGTCCTCACCGATGGCCAATGTGTGCATTCTCCTTGGTGGCAGGACAGGAGGAGCTCCCTCAAGTCTCCTTGATATGGGCACTAGTCCCATTCACGAGGCTTCCACCCTTAAGGCCCACGCATCTCCCTGATGCCCGGCCTCCTGAGCCCATCACCTTGCACAGGAGGTTTCAACATACGAATTTGGGAGGAACACAAAATTTAGATCATTGTACTTTCTCTCCTCAGGAAGAAATAGTCTCTTTTCTCTATATAACTAGTCATATTTGGATGTGATGACTCTACTAACAGCAACCATTTTGTGACCACAAGTAGCATATGATTCATCATCAGCAATAGTGAAGGACAAAGATGGAATGACCCAGGTCATCACTGTTGTAGCTGATAAACTGTAGTGCTACCTCTGGACTTTGTGTGGTTACATGAAAATCTTAAATTTCCTTCTAAGTCATTTTTAATTGTAAAAAACATAAATATATAAAACAGAATTTATCATCTTAATAATTTTTTATTTTTTGCCCCTGGGGATTGAACCCAGGGGCATTCTACCATCGAGCTACACCCACAGCTCTATTTTTTTATTCTTTATTTTGAAACAAGGTCTCACTAAGTTGCAGAGGGCCTCTCTAAGTAGCTGAGCCTGACCATGAACCTGTAATCCTCCTGTCTCAGCCTCCCAAGTACTGGAATTACAGCGTGCGCCACCACGCCAGGCTCTCATCTTAATAACTTTAAGTGTACATTTCAGTGGCATTATATACTTTTACATTGTTGTACAACCATCACCATCCACCATCTTCAGAACTTTGATGTTTCAAAGCTGTAACTCTGCACTAAAAAAAATCCATGTTCTCCCCATCCCCACAGTTCCTGGCAACCATCACTCTGCTTTCTGACTATGAATTTGACTAAGACTCATATAGAATTTGTCCTCTGTGATTGGCTTATTTAACATTTCCTCATGGTTTATCCATGTGTATGTTTGAGTCACTTTAACACTTGCAATTGAAATTGTCCCAAATTATAAACCCATCAAGACAAGATTTAAACTGGGCATGGTAGCGCTACCTATAATCCCAGTACTTCAGAGGCTGGGACAAGAGGATTCAAGGCCAGCCTCAGCAATGTAGTGAGCCTCTCTTTCAAAACAAAAAGTAAAATAGGGATGGGCATAGAGCTTGGAAGTAGAATGCTCCTGAGTACTAAAAATAAAAAAACAGGTAATAATTCGAATAATTTTGCCTGGGCACCATTGATTGCCAAGTGCAGTACTCAGTAGCGTGAGCACTAACTAGAGCCTAATCCCTGGGCTCAGCCCCTCCCACCGCCTCTTGCCGGCCGTGTGGACTTACTTCATGTGCTCCCCTCTCTGTGCTTCTATTTTTCCAGCTGTAAAGCATAGATAGCACTATTTCCTCCTGGAAAGTGCAGTGAATTATTAAATGTAAAGCATTAAGAGGGTGCCTGGCACGCAGTAATTCTTATCAACATAACTATTATTGATATTATTAACTATGAGCAGGCAGCAGTTTTAACAGCTTTCTCTGAATGTCGTGCATGCATCTATCCTACACCCAGCCGGCCCTTAGAAGGGTTCACTGGCCATTTGCTGTGCCAGATTTAAAATGCTAGGCCTTCTCTGTCTTTCTCTTACTGAATCCTTCTGCTCCCATCCGAACATGTGCAGCTTTCTCCTGTTCCCTGTTCAAGTCTAGAAGGACCCTGTTTAATTGGAGAAGAACCCAGAGGCCCAGCAGCAGCTGGGCTGTGGGCCAGAGGTCCAGAGGGGCTGCCAGCGAGCTGGACTGGCCCTCCACAAGCCCGGCTCCGTGGGGAGGCACCCGAGGTGTGGTGTGCAACCGGTGGGCTAAATATGCCTGGACCCGATTCTTTGGAAATCTCGGGAGATAAGGTGCAGCAAGGGCCTGGGTGAACTGAGGGACGGGCCACTTCTTTGCACCCAGCTCTTCTGGGGAAGGCGTCCTACAGTTCGTGTTTTAAGCCCTTGGCTGTCTCTATGGTGCTGCCTCAGATGAGCCCAAGGAAGAAGGGGAGAGGAAAGTAGAGGGTGGGACTCAGAAACAAGTCTTAATTTCCCCATCTGCATCAATGGAGTGAGAAAAACATCTGCTCTTCTTAGGTCATCAAGAGTTTTCCAAGAACAAATGAAAGAATACATTCAAAAGTACTTTGAAGCCAGGCACGATTGCGCATGCCTGCGATCCCAGAACTTGGGAGTCTGAGACAGGAGGATCTTAGGTTTAAGGCCAGCCTCAGCAACTTAACAAGGCTGGCAGCAACCTAGTGAGACCTTATTTGAAAGTAAAAAATAAAAAGGGCTCCAAGGTAAAACGCCACAGGGTTCAATCTCCAGTACCCCCCACACACAAAGTGCTTAGATAAAACAAAGCCTTTAAGGAAAATTGATATTACTGTGGCCTCTCGAAGTGATCATTGGGATCACTGTGCGTGGATATTTGCAGTTTGAGTTTGGGTGTAAGAAGGACGCATCCCTGGGTGCCCCAGTTAGCTGCCAGTGGAGGAGGTGCACAAAGGCATCCGGGGAGACCAGTCCCCACTCTGTTCTCCGCAGAAACGCCCGTGTCTTCAGGGTAGACTCGAGTGCAGTTGGACTGTGACCCTCGGGAAGCCAGTCGGACAGAAGAGAAAACGCACTCAGCTGAGAAGAAGCGAGTGTGCTAGACCCAGGCGGCCGCCTGATAAACTGTATATTTGGTGGAGGGACAAGGAGGAGATAAAAGATTAAAAATGTAATAGAAGATTTGCTTACACTTCTCAGAATGGTAATTAAATTTATTTATAGTTATGGAAAATTTGGGGAAAGGAGGAAAAGCAATTTAAACGCAGAGTTTTCACAGGGCAACTGCAAATGGCTTGCTTTAACGGCGCCTCAGAAGGTTAACAGAGAGGCAGGGAGGTCGCCCGAAGTGCGTGTGATAAGTGACAAGTGTTAGCATGGCAAATCATGTATTTAAAATTACTCTCCGCTCTATCAAATGTCTCCTCTCGAAATAAACTATCCTGCGAGGAAAGGTTAACAGAGAAAGGAGTATTACTCTAATGTCTCCGCGATGACTTGGGGGAGGGGAGGGAGCTCCGTAATGGAAGCGAAGTGGTGATAAATATAAATAGGTCGCTATGTTATTAACTCGGAAGAAACAAAAATATTCCAAATTTCCCCTGCACTACGAGGAAAGGCCAGCGAATGTTCCCGCTTCTCTCTTTCCCTTCTCCATTTGCCAGGCAGCTTCCCAGGTCAGTCCTTGGAGTAGGAAGCGGACTCCGCAAATGAGATAAGACAGTAGCCCAGGCCTCCGCGCGGTGACTGTCCGCCCTGGGAGAGGAAGTCACAGAGCCAGACGTGCTCACTCACCTGTGATCCCAGGGCTTGCGAGGCCGAGACAGGAGGACCCCAGCATGCCAGTCAGCTCAATAACTTAGCCAGGCCCTCGACAGCTCAGCGGGCTCTGCTGCAAAAGAAAAGAGGGCTGGGGGGCCTCCTAGAAGTGCATTGTCCCTGGGTTGTTCAATTCCCAGTACCGCATACTACTGTGTGTGTGTGTGTGTGTGTGATTTCTTTGTGTGTGTGGTGGTACTGGGGTTTCTGGAAGCCCTTCTACCTCCGGGCTACACTCCCAGACCTACTTTATATTTTTTTTATTTGGAAACAGGGTCTCTTAAGCCAGCGCGGCTGGCTCCGAACCAGCGCCATCCTCCTGTCTCCGACTCCCAAGCTCGGGGATTACAAGCGTGCGCCACCACGCCCAGCTGTGTGTATGATTTTAAAAGTAAACTTCACTGTTTAGAGATACATTCAGAGAAGGCAAAACTTGCAGAAAAAATGAAAATCATAAAAACCAAGACAGTGGCTCCCTCTGCAAAGAGAGGAGGGGTGATGGATGAGGGGTGCAGATGTTCTAGACTCATGGCCGGATCTCGTTTCTTAACCTGGATGCTAGTTACATGGGTATACACTGGTGGTTATTAACCTCTACATATGTTTTTTGCACTTTGTATGTCCATGTTATGTTCCCCAGTAACTTTCTTCACAAAGGTAGGTGCAGAACCATGTATAGTATGATACGTCATGCAAAGCTTGTAGCTTTCCACTGGTAGCATTAGGTCAGCGTTTACAGAGCTCTTAGGACTATTTCTAGTATCATTGCTCTTATTATTACATGCTGAGCTTCCCTAATTTGAAAATCAAAAATATGAAATGCTCCAAAATCTTATTTTGGATTTGAGAATTAAGGATGTTTAACTTTTCTAATTAGCATAGAATTCTATGTGCCTAACAAGAAAGCCCCAAAATATATAAACTTAAAAACTGTCAATTATAAGAAAGATAAATTCAAGTCAGGCATGGTAGCTTAGCTCATAATTTGAGGTATTTGAGGGGCTGAGGCAGGAGGAGCTCCAAGTTTGAGACTGCCTGGGTAATTTAGTGAAAACTTGTCTCAAAATATAAAGGGTAGAGGACAGAACTCTGGTAGAGTGCCCTGAGTTTAGTTCCCAGTACTGAAAAAAATAGAAAATCACAGTGGAGATTTTAGTAAACTTCTATCAGATTAATAGATTAAACAGAAAATTGAATATATAAGTAATAATGTTGGATTGCAAAAGGAAACAACCACAGATAGAATAGAAATCTTAAAGTTATGAAATTATCTATAGACAACTTGATGTCATTAAGTATTAAGACTTAGAAAAACCAAAAATGATCAAAACTGATTCAAGAAAAATATACACTTTAAAGAACCTATAATCATTATTAAATAAATTAAGTCAATCCTAACTGAATTCATCATCAAAATAAGCTGTAAGATGCCAGGCGTGGTGGCGCACACTTGTAATCCCTGCGCTTGGGAGGCTGAGACAGGAGGATCGCACAGGTTCGAAGCCAGCCTCAGCTGGCTCTCAGCAACTTAGTGAGAACCTGTTTCTAAGTAAAGTATAAAATAGGTCTGGGAGTATAGCCCGGAGGTAGAAAGCCTCTGGGTTCCACCCCCAGTACCACAAAAATAAATAAATAAATAAATAAATAAATAAATAAGCTGTAAGAGGAAACAGAAAATTAGAGAAAAACTAGCTAATTTGTTATATTAAATTAGTTTAACCTTGGCACTATAGCTGGAACAAAAGTAACAGAGTAATAAAAAACCTTATGATAATGTTATTTATGGACATAAATATAAAACACTAAGTCAAATTAAGTTTGAAATTATTTAAAACACATAATATGTCCTGACTGAGAAAGATTTATTCTAGGAGTTAAGAATCACTCACTAGGAAAAGATATATCAATCTAATTGTTTCCTTATTAGATTAAAGGAGAAAAACTATGATCATCTCAGTAGATACAGAACATATCTTATGAAATGCAATACTCTTTCATAGGTTAAAGAAAGCAATATGCTTTTCTGATTAGAAATAGAAGGGGCTTCTTTTTTAAAAATTTTTTTGAATTTTTTATTTTTTATTTTGGTGCTACTGGGGGTGGGACCCAGAGGCTTTCTACCTCTGGGCTATACTCCCAGACCTATTTTATATTTTATTTGGAAACAGGGTCTCACTAAGTTGCTGAGAGCCTCACTAAGTAGCTGAGGCTGGCTTTGAACCTGTGCGATCCTCCTGTCTCAGCCTCCCAAGCGCAGGGATTACAAGTGTGCGCCACCATGCCCGGCTTAAGGGGCTTTTTTTTAATCTGATAAAGAGCAACATCAAAAATTTGTAGTAATACCAGGTATGGTGGTCCACACCTGTAATCCTAGTACTTGGGAGACTGAGACAGAAAGATCACAGGTTTGAGGCCAGCCTCAGCAACTTAGTGAGACCCTCTACAACTTATTGAGAGCTTGTTTCAAAATGCAAAAAAGAAAAGGACTGGCAGTATGCTCAAAGGTAGAATGCCCCTGGGTTTTATGTCGCAGTACCAAAAGAGAAAAAAGAAAAAAAATAACAGTAACATCTTACTTAATGTTTCAATTTTAGCAGTATTGTTTTAAGTCAAGAATAAGACATAGAGCTTCTCTTACTCAGTTTTACACTGGAGGTTCTAGAGAGTGCAGTAGCAGTAGCACTAGAAAAAAGTATAAATAAGGAAGAAAAAGAACTTATTTGTACATCAAGTGATGTGCACATGTATGAGTATATCATTCTAAATCTCATTATGATGCATAACTACCAGGCACCAATAAAAGTATAAAAATAAAAATATATTATTTGTAGACAACATAATTATCTACATAGAAAAGCCCAAAACCAAACTCTTAGAACTAATTAGAGCATTTGGCAAGGCTGCCGGGTACAGCACCAACATGCAGAGTTATCTGCACTTCTAGACACGAATAATGACTTTGTATTCAATGTAATCCCAAACAAAGTTCTAACAAAAATTTTTCATAACACTTAATTTGATTTGAAGATTTGTAAGTATAAATACATAAGTAACCAAGAGAAATCTGCAAGGCAAGAAAGATGGGGATTTGCTCCCTAAGCTGTCAAGACGTATTGTGAGGTTGGCCACGTTCACCAAACACCAATTTGTCAAATGGCCAATTCAATAAAAAGCCAGTTTGTTGAAAGTAAATTTGCTAAAGGATTAATTCCACAAATGACTGACTGATTCTCAGAATTTATGAGATGGAAGAAGTAGACAAAAATGTGCATTAAGAAATAACTCTTGCCAGGCATGAGGGCACATGCCTGAAATCGCAGTACTTGGGAGACTGAGACAGGAGGCTCATAGGTTTGAGGCCAGCCTTAGCAACTTATCAAGTCCCTGTTTCAAGATAAAAAAAAATAAAGGGCTGAAGGTTTAGCTCAGATGTAGAATGCCCCCCCCCCCAGGTGCGATTTCCAGCATAAAAAAAAAAAAAAAAAAGGCCGGGCATGGTGACACATGCTTGTAATCCCAGCAATTGGGAGGCTGAGGCAGAAGGATCGTGGACAGCCTCAGCTACTTAGTGAGGCACTTTGCTACTCAGTGATAATAGGGCTGGGGGTAGAGCTCGGAGGTAGAATGCCCCTCGGTTCCGGTTCCATCCCCAGTACTGCAAAAATAAGGTCCTTTGACTTTTAGTTAATCTTTAGATAGAATTCAAGGCAAGCATATGTTCAACACAGTAAATATAGTCAAAGATATATTCAGGACTATATATTTCAAAGATATATTCTTCATGAGTATAATCAATGAGCTCATGATGACTCTTTATCCACTTATTTGTATAAGATATATATATATATATATATATATATATATATATATATATATTCTTTGTAACTTTTGGCAAATTAAATATTTGTTCAAGTGCTGCCAAGAAAAATGTAATTTTGAATGTATTGTATAGACATATATTTATGAATATAGTCTCAAGAAGAATATTGTCATATTTAATATACTCAGGAAGGCTAGTTCTTAAAATTTTTGGTATGTTAGCAAATATAAGTTTAGCAAATTGGACATTAGGTAGATTGGCTTACAAATTGGTTTACACAGATGCAAAAGACTGTGCTTTGTGTGATTCCATTTATAAGGTTTGTATGGAAAAGGACAATTTATAGACACCAAGAGTAGGTCAACTGTCACCTAGGCTTGGGGAGGCACGAGAGGGGTGGGATTAATTGCAAAAGTGCATGAAGGTTTTTTATTTTGTTTTTTTTTTCAGTACTGGGATGGAACCTGAGGGCATTCTATCTCCGAGTGACACCCCCAGCCCTATTTTTTACTCTTTTATTTTGGAACCTGTGGGATCCTCCTGTCTCAGCCTCCCAAATGCTAGGATTACGAAAGTTTAAGAGTGATGGAAATGTTCTAGAACTGAATTACGGTGATTATACAATTCTGAAAATTTACTAAAACCACTAAATCATCCACTTGCAATTGAATTTTATGGTATGTGAACTATAACTCAACAAAGCCATTAAAATAAAAAAATGGCTTTCAAAGTTTTTGGTGTGTGTGTGTGTGTGTGTGTGTGTGTGTGTGTGTGTGTGTGTGTATGTATTACTGGGGATTGAACTCAGGGGTGTTCTACCTCTGAGCTACCCTTCCACCCCTATTTACTTTTATTTATTTATTTTTTGAAACAGGGTCTCACTAAATTGCTGAGGCTGGCCTTAATCTTGGTCAAGCCTCCTGTTTTAGCCTCCCAAGAACTGGGATTACAGATATACACTGCTACACCCAGCTGACTTTTAGTAAATTGATTTGCCAGCACCTAGAACTGTTATTGTAAAAGTACGGTAATTAAGACCACATAAAGAAAAGAACAATGGAGTAGAATAGAAGGCTCAGAAACAGGTCAAGGATGTGGAGGATCTGGGTACATCACAGTGGTAGCACTGAAAAGTAAGCAGCAACCAACAGAGTGCTCAGTAATCGGTATCACACCTCTCAGCTAACCACATAAAAGCACAATACAATAAGATGTTGTGTGTATTATATCGCACACAAAATTAAACTCCACACTAATTTTAAGAGCTAAATATTATTAAAAAAAATAAAACATTGACTCCTGATTTCTAGACCAGCATATTAGGAGTTTGGAAGCCTTCACTGTGTCCTGACATCAGGTAAAAAGCTGAAGAAACTATAAGCCGGGCGTGGTTTCGCACGCTTGTAATCCCAGCATTCGGGAGGCTGAGACCGGAGGATCGTGGTTCGCGGACAGCCTCAGCTTCTTAGTGAGGCCCTCTGCAACTCAGTGAGACCCGGTTTCAAAATAAAGAATAAAAAATAGGGCAGGGGGTGTAGCTCGGAGGTCGAATGCCCCTGGGTTCCATCCCCAGACCCGCAAAAAAAAAAAAAAAAAAGCTGAACAAACTAAAAACTATGAATAGCTTTTCTCAGATTTGTCAGAAAAATAAGGTTATAGAGCTTTCAAAAATTGGAGAGACAGACAGGCAGGCAGGCAGATGAAATGGAGAATAACAGAAGAGCAGAACCCTCTGTGGGAGCCAGTGACCTGGGTAGGGACACCTGATTCTACTGACCAGTTGCTGGAGACTCAGTGTGGCAAGCCTGGGCGATGAGGCTTCTGGGGACCAGTCACAGGGGACCCTCCCACCGTCCAGGCTTCACCTTCTACCAGGTCCTCACAGTGAATATCAGAGTACAGTCACAGGGAGAGAGGAAAAGGAACTCTCACATAGAGCAGAGTGCTCTGTTCTCAGGAAGAACCATTTCACTCCAGCCCAACCTGTGGGGTTTTCTCAGAGCCTGGCCTCCTGGGGAAAGGGAAACAACCAACTTCAGCCCCCTCTAGAGCTTCACAGCAGGGAAGGGAAATGCACACCTCTAAGGGGAGAAGAGGACTGTGAAGCCCGGGAGAAGTTCCCTGTCCACTGGACCAGACTCACCGCAATACTGGAAGCTCCTTACAGGTCCAAGGACACTTTCCCTCCTCCGCCGCCTATGACTACACCACTAAGGGCTATTTACCACAGTTCCTCTCACCTGGTACCAATGGCTATCTTTAAAAAGTAGACAAATTACAGGCAGGCGAAACAGCATACTAAATTGTTTGAAGAGGCTGAAGAGCATCAGAACTAAAGTCAAATGTTGGGGAACTGTTGGATTTTTTTCAGACCAGGATTTTAAAACAATCTATGATTAGCACGTGATGGGCTTTTTTTTTGGGGGGGGGGGTCTGGGGATGGAACCCAGGGGCATTTGACCTCCGAGCTACACCCCCTGCCATATTTTTTATTCTTTATTTTGAAACCGGGTCTCACTGAGTTGCAGAGGGCCTCTCTAAGTAGCTGAGACTGGCCACGAACCGCAATTCTCCGGTTTCAGCCTCCCAAATGCTGGGATTACAAGCGTGCGCCACCATGCCCGGCTTATGTGTTGGGCTTTAATAAAAAAAAAAAAAATAGGATACAAAAACAGATAGACAATGTAAGCAGAGAAGTGCAAATTCTAAGAAAGAATGAAAAATGTTGGTGATAAAAAACGCTGTATTAGATATATGGACTGCCTTCAAGGAGCTTATATTAGGAGGTGATACATAGCCAAGAAAGAACCTCTCACTTAGGGGCTATTTGACACTAGAGATCTTCAAAACTGAAAGGCAAAGTGAGCAAAAATCTAAAAACAAAATCAAGACTAACGGCCAAAACATTTAAGCGTACTAACAAAACCAAGACAACCCCCAAAACATCTACGAATACCAACACAGCCAAGACCAAACTACCCCAAACACCTATGTGTACTAACAAAACCAAGACAACCCCCCAAAACATCTACGAATACCAACACAGCCAAGACCAAACTACCCCAAACACCTATGTGTACTAACAAAACCAAGACAACCCCCAAAACATCTACGAATACCAACACAGCCAAGACCAAACTACCCCAAACACCTATGTGTACTAACAAAACCAAGACAACCCCCAAAACATCTACGAATACCAACACAGCCAAGACCAAACTACCCCAAACACCTATGTGTACTAACAAAACCAAGACAACCCCCAAAACATCTACGAATACCAACACAGCCAAGACCAAACTACCCCAAACACCTATGTGTACTAACAAAACCAAGACAAAACCACCCAAACACCTGTGTGTATCAACAAAACCAAGACAAACAGCCCAAAACACCTATGTACACCAACAAAACCAAGACGAAACCACCATGTATGTATACCAACATACATATGGTGGATGCTGGCAGGGGAAAGTAATACTTGAAGGAGTGATGACTGAGAATTCCCCCCAAATTAAAGTCAGACACCAAGCTACAGATTCAGGAGACTTGGAGAACACAAAGCAGGATAAATACACCAAATAAAACAGAGTAAAACAAAAAATGCCTATACCTAGGTATGCTTCATATCCAAATATAGAAAATTAGCCAGGCATGGTTGCTCACATCTATAATCCCAGTACTTAAGGGATAAGACAGGAGAATTGCAAGTTTGAGGCCAGCCTCTGCAACTTAGTGAAACTCTGCTTCAAAATAAAAAATAAAAGCCGGGTGTGGTGGGGCACGCTTGTAATCCCCGCACTTGGGAGGCTGAGACAGGAGGATCGCACAGGTTCAAAGCCAGCCTCAGCTACTTAGTGAGGCTCTCAGCAACTTAGTGAGACCCTGTTTCCAAATAAAATATAAAATGGGTCTGGGAGTATAGCCCAGAGGTAGAAAGCCTCTGGGTTCCACCCCCAGTACCACCAAAACATAAATTAATTAATTAATTAAAAAAAACAAAATAAAAAATAAAAAGCCAGGCATAATGGCACATGCTTGTAATCTCAGTACTTGGGAGGCTGAGATAGAAGGATTGCAGGTTCATGGACAGCCTCTGCTATTTTGTGAGGCCCTCTACAACTGAGTGAGACTCTGTTTGAAAATAAAGAATAAAAATAGAGCTGAGGCTGTAGCTTGGAGGTAGAATGCCCTGGGTTCAATTCTCACTACCACAAAATAAATAAATAAATATTTAAAAATAGAAAGATCTGGTGGTACAGCTCAGTAGCAGAGGGCTCCTGAATTCTAAACCCTCAATACCACACACACACACACACACACACACACACACACACACACACACACAACAATTTACAATAAAATAATAATAAAAATGAAGAAAAGAATATTGAAAGAAGTGGGGGGAACCGTTACCAATAGAGAAAAGAACAAAATGAAATCGAGTTTTTATAAACCATGCTAAAAGAGAATAGAGTGGAACATTTAGATTACTAGGAGAAGACAGACAAAAAATCCGGAATTCTGTGCCCTAAGAAATTATTCTCTAACAGAGGAGACAGATTTTCAAGAAAATGCATAGAAAATTTTATTTTATATGTTTACTTATTTATTTTCAGGAATGCCTTTAGACATCTATTTGTTGTTGTTTTTGTTATTGTTGTTTTGAGGTGCTGTGGATGCAACCCAGGGACATTCTACCTCTGAGCTACACCCCCAGGCCTATTTTTTATTTTGAAACCGGGTCTCACTGAGTTGCAGAGGGCCTCACTAAGTAGCTGAGGCTGTCCGCGAACCGTGATCCTCCTGTCTCAGCCTCCCGATTGCTGGGATTACAAGCGTGCGCCACCATGCCTGGCTTAGACATCTATTTTTTGTAGGACTTTACTGAAAGCAGCAAAAAACAGTCAACACATACCAACAAAAATTTACTTATGTATTTATGTTATTATGTACGCGCGCGCACACACACACACACACACACACACACACACACACACACAGATTCTGAATTCTTCCTACTACAGATCCAGTAGGCATGTGGTGGGTGTCCCAAGGAAAAGTGAGGGCCACCTGTTCCCACCCTCCTCTATCCTTTCACCTCGATTCAGCTGATCCTCAGTTCTGATGCTTGCAGCAGAATTTTACCAGCTTCCCAGTAAAAAAAAAATCAAAGCAAATCACCTATGAGTCTCTCTCTCTCTCTCTCTCTCTCTCTCTCTCTCTCTCTCTCTCTCTCTCACTCACTCACACACACACACACACACACACACACACACACACACACACCATTAACTGGCTAGGCATGGCAGTGCATGCCTATAACCCCAGTACTTGGGAGGCTGAGTTTGAGGCTAGCCTCTGCAACTTTGGAAGACCCTAACCCTAACTCTAATCCTAAAAATAAAAAGGGCTGAGGGTGTAGCTCTGAGATAGAATGCCGCTGGGTTCAATCTCCAATACCACAGACAAATAAAAAACATCACCACCACCACCAACAAAAAAAAACCATTAACTGGATAGAAACCAAATTCATAAGCCGGGCGTGGTGACGCACGCTTGTAATCCCAGTACTTGGGAGGTTGCAACAGGAGGATCACACAGGTTTGAAGCCAGCCTCAGCTACTTAGTGAGGCTCTCAGCAACTTAGTGAGACCCTGTTTCCAAATAAAGTATAAAATAGGTCTGGCGGTGTAGCCTGGAGGTAGAAAGCCCCTGGGTTCCACCTGCATTATCACAAAAGAAAGAAAGAAAAAGAAAGGAAGAAAGAAAGAAGGAAAGAAAGAAAACCAAATTCATTAGAGTTTGTTTTCTATGGGAAGAGCTGGACTGGGAGGGACATAAGAGAATCTGCATTATCTGTAAAATTTATCTATTATATAAACATCTGAATAAATATGATAAAATATTTTCCTGTTTGAGATGATATGTAGATGGGCATTCATTATATTATTCTCTGTGTATGTATGTATGTATGTATGTATGTATGTATGTATGTATGTATTGCAGTACTGGGGATGGAACCTAGGGGCATTCTAACTCCTAGATATACCTCCAGCCCTTTTTTTTTTTTTAGTCTTTATTTTGAAACAGGGTCTCACTAAGCAGCTGAGGCTGGCTGCAAACCTATGATCCTTCTGTCTCAGCCTCCCAAGTACTGGGATTACAAGTGTGTGCCACCATGCCTGGCTATTTATCTTATTTTAAAAGAAGGAGGGGGCAGAGCCTATGACCTAAGAATGAAAATTCAGCAAAGTGAAGAGTTCAGCATGCGAGGCAAGGAGCTGGCAGCTGAGAAGCTCCCAAAGGGATGGCCTATAACCAAGCAAAGGCCATGCTTGAGATCAGAGCCTGTTCAGCTCATGGACAAGTTCTGTTTGTGTCATCTGCTCTGCCCCTCTGAATCCTGGCTACCTTTTCAGGCCCTGCTGAAGTCTCACTCCTCCAGGAGTCTCCTCTGATTATTCCAGCTCATCCTCATCTCTCCATCTACCTATCAGGAGTATATTACTAACCTTTTGTCCCATGAGTTTTAGAACATCCAAAGCAGTGGGGTCCAAAGCCCCTGGGGGCTGTCAAAGGTTCTCCAGCATAGCCCCGATTAGCTGGGAGCCCTGGGGAGGCTACTGTATCTGACTGGGCTTGACTTTCTACTGTTCCCTACCAGCATATCTACCGTTCCCCAAACCACAAGCCCATTAATGGAAGACAGCTTCCAACGTCACCTGGCCGACAGCATGCAGCTGGCAGATCCCGGCCCGTTTGCCACAATTCATCAGGTCTGGCTCTCAGCTCAGATGAGCCCCGAGCCCCTCAGAATGCATTTTCCTTTTGTGTGATATATGTAAAGCACTCCTAATGTGAGAATCCTCGGAGAGAGCTCACACTGCCCATCTAAGTGTTTTTTAAAGAATTGAGCTCTTACCTTTTAAAATTACACCGGGGTGGTATTGTTCAAATATGTAAGACTGACTACTCCAGAAAGCGCCAACAACAGGATACAATGCACTAATTTTACCCCACTTTGACTTAGAAAATATAATCGGTACTTAGAAAAATTGTAAATACTAAAGAATCAAGGGAATAGGATTATTCTAAAATAGGGCGCTAATACATCAAGCAAAATAGCTTTTGCTAGTCTTAACTGAGGGCCATTATCTATCAGAGAAGATATACCTCTGGCCTTGATAATGTAAAGAAACACAAATGGCTAAAGCTGCTTGCCAATATTTCTGGGAGGGAGAAAAGAGGAAAGTCTGTAACAAGACAGAAACTTGGGGAAGCTGAATGATTTGACAGGCTAGGACAACAGCTTCAAGCACGCCGAGTGGGTGCAAACTCCACGGGGTCTCTGTCCTCTCCTCTTTTGGGTTTGCTGTGGCTATTGTACACTCCAGGACTTCATTCTTTAGTAGTAGTATCGGATCTTTGTGTGTATCTCCCACCTCAAACACTCTCCTTTCAGGGGAGAAACTGTGATCTAGATTTCTCTCCTGTATCATTTCGTCCTGTTTCCTAATCTACAAACCCAGCCTTGAGCCTCAGGGACCTCCACAGCCTTTTCTCCACTCTTCATCTCTAAATGGAAAAGGTTATTTTGTTTTTGTTGTTGTTGTTGTTGTTGGGTTTTTGTTTTGTTTTTAGTATGGGAGATTGAACTCAGAGGCATTCTACCTCTGAACTACACTCCCAGCCCTTTTTGTTTTTATTTTGAAACAGGGTCTTGTGAAATTGCTGAGGGCCTCCCTAAGTTGCTAAGGCTGGCCTTCAACCTGAGATCCACCTGTCTCAGCCTCCCAGGGCACATGCCACTGTGTCTGGCTGCATGGAAAGAACTTTAGACACTCTGCCATGTGTTCCTGGTGGGGACTGACCTTGATGTCTTCCTGAAGGCACATGGAGATTAGCAGGAGGCTTTGTTTTGGCCATAATTCCCTGACAGAAAGGTAGGATGTTCTAAAAAGAAATTATTCCAGCCAGGTGTGGTGGTGCACGCTTGTAATCTCAGTACTTGGGAGGCTGAGACAGGAGGATCACAGGTTCACGGCCAACCTCAGCTACTTAGTGAAACCCTCCGCAACCTGAGACCCTGTTTCATAATAAAGAATGAAAAATAGGGCTGGGGGTGCAGCTCGGAGTTAGAATGCCCCTGGGTTCAATCCCCAGCACAGCAAAAATGTATTTTATTTATATATTATATATAAATTATGTTTAATAAATAATTATAAATATATAATTATAAATATATAATTATATATAATATACAAATATTATAAATATATAAATAATTATACACATAATTTACTTCTGTTTACTGTTTACTTCTTTTTATTCCATTTAATAATTTATAAATTTTTCCTGCTGGCAAGGGCTACTAAGGTACATCAAAGATTTAGTGTCTAGAAGATACTAGTTTATTACAACAGGACCAAAACTGGTGGGGATTGAGGGACATGTGTGGGAGAGTTCCCATTCACTGTGTTGGAACTATGAACTCATTGGCAATGACCAACCAATACTTATGTGTAGTATCTTTACTTTTAGGGCCCCACATGGACAGGGTTCCCTCCACAGTGGCCACCAAGCACATCTCCTGCCTCTGATGGTCATCACACTGGAAGTATCTGTCATGCTTTTTGTGCTTACCTCTTATGTGATTCTCAGTAAGAGAAGAAAAAATGAGTAGAGGAAGCTCCCATTTGAACACACACATACTCTCCTCTTATTTTGTTCTTCCTACCAAATCCAGGTCATTTTTATCCACAGGCACCTGGATACAATCCTCAGATTTATAGGATTTTTAAAAATTGTTTTCAACAATTAGATGCAAAACATACTTATATACTCTTGACTCTAAAAAAACCCCATAAAATCAAAATTAACATTTATTGGATTAAATATCTGTCACATTTTGTCACTGTGACATTATTTATAAAAATATATTTGAGAATTGTTTGTATATTAGATTTAGCCCCTTCCCAAGATTTCTGGGTAGGCACCATATTATCAGGAAATAATGATCAATTATGACTTACATGAGTTATTCTTAGACAAATAGTTTTAAAGATATTTATAAAAAATACACAAAACACACGTGCAGGTACTTAGTGTGGGTATAAGGGCAGTTTATGAGGCTAGAGATGGTGCAGGGTGGGGTTCCAAGTGAAAACTGCCTGTTGACCATGATGGCTCTAGGATAAAATAATGATCCAGTTTGATCTCCACTAGAAGTTTCCTTATTGGTTCCTATAAAAGACGAATGCTTCTGTTTACTCTGTGTGTGTGTGCACGCGCGCGTGTGTGTATGTATGTGTGTAAAATAAATCTGCAATTTTATCATTCCATTTGCTTTGGAGGAGGTGTCAGGGCATTCTACCTCCAAGCTAAACCCTAGCCCTTAGATTGATTGATTGATTGACTAATTTTTTTTTTTTTTTGAGGTACTGGGGATGGAGCCCAGGGGCATTCTACCTCCAAGCTACACCTCCTGCCCGATTTTCGTGCTTTATTTTGAAACAGGGTCTCAGTAAGTTGCAGAGGGCCTCACTAAGTAGCTAAGGCTGGCTGAGAACCTGTGATTTTCCTCTCTTAGCCTCTCCAGTATGGGATTACAAGCATGTGTCATCATGCCCAGCTCATGAGTATTTTTTGCATTTCAACTAAGTTCTGTTCTTAGCTCTGTAAGTCATGAAAGCAAAGAAGTTATATACTATCTCTTGAAGAGCTTGCCATCTTAGAGAAAATACTAAAATTACTCAAACAGTTACAGATCAACCCAGAGCAGAAATAATCAATGTGTTAAAAATGATATGGTTGGCATGAATACTGTTTTGTACTTATTTTAAAAGTTAAAGGAAGCTGGGCGTGGTGGCCTACACTTGTAATCCCAGTATTTGGGAGGCTGAGACAGGAGGATCGTGGTTCACAGAAAGCCTCAGCTACTTAGTGAGGCCCTTTGTAACTCAGCAAGACCCTGTTTCAAAATAAAGAATAAAACATGGCAGGGGGTGTAGCTCGAAGGTAGAATGCCTCTGGGTTCCATCCCCAGACCCGCCAAAAAAAAAAAAAAAAAAAAAAGTTAAAGGAGCCTTGCAAGCATGGTGGCACACACATGAAGTACTTGAAAGTCTGAGACAGGGAAATATCAGGTTTAAGGCCAACCTAAGCAATTTAGAGAGGCTCTTAGCAACTCAGTGAGAACTTGTTACAAAATAAAAATAAAATGAAGCTGGGATGTAACTCAGAGGTAGAATACCCCTGGGTTCTATCACCCGTTAGAGTCGGGCGTGGTGGCGCATGCTTGTTATCCCAGCATTACCACACACACAAAAATTATTCCTGAGTGCATGAATGTATGAGTAAATGACAGAAATCTTGAGGAGACACTTGGCTCTAAGAGATGCAGTTGCCAGGTGCAGAGGTGCATGCCTATCACCCTAGACCTGGGAAGCTGAGACTGGAGGTTTGAGATTGGCCTCAGCATTTAGTGAGACCTTCAGCAACTTAGCAAGACCTTATTTCAAAAAAATAAAAAAGATTGGGAATGTAGTTTGGAGGTAGAATGTCTCTGGGTTCAATCCTCAGCAACACACACACACACACACACACACACACACACACACACAGTGCAGTACCATACTTGTTTCTCTCTCTCTCCCTCTCCTTCTCCCTCCCCCTCCCCCTCCCCCTCCATCTCTCTCCCTCTCCCTCTCTCTCCTCTCATAGTAAGAACACATGTTAGGCAAGCATTCCACCACTGAGCCACACACACCTTCTTTTATTTTATTTTGAGACGGAGTCTCACTAAGGAAGGTGCCCAGGCTGGCCTCAACTTGCAGTATCCCTCTATCAGCCTCCCAAGTAGCTGGAATTATAGATGCAGGCCAAAGGGCCCAGCTGGAACTCTGTTTTGTATGGGGGAAAAACAATGTTTAACTGGGCATGATAGAGGTACTCTGGATGAAAAGGGGTAGAGGAACATGCCCTTCCCTGCTTCTAAGTTTCTGGAAGCCTCCCTAAACCTCTCCAGACTGAGGAGAGTGTCTTCTAGGATCAGAGCTCTCCTGAGAAGTACATGTGATCTTCCTGGCTACAGAGCTCTTCTGTCGGTCCAACTCTATTTCTGTCCCTATAGGAAAGAGTGGGTCACAAATCACAAAACACTTGCTTAGGACAAACAATTCCCTTTCTCTTTGGTGCTCATTCTAAAAACATTACTAGACACCAGGCCTCTCCCAACCCCTTTCCTTGTTCTCACTGTTTGTCTATACTCTAGGACTCATGCAAATGCATCTGTAAAACCTGACACTAAGCCCAAGACTTGAAATTCACTGCCTTAGGTTCAAATCTGAGCCCAGATACCAGCTATGTGACCCTGGGCACATGATTGAAATTTTCTGACTCAGTTTCCTCCTTTGCAAAACGGGGTCAATGATAGACGCCTCCCCTGGATTCAATGAGACCATGTGCTTGGAAGCACTCAGCACACAGGAGGCGCTCAGTACGGCTTCCTGCAACTTACTGCTTCTGTCTCTCCTGCTCTCCATTGTCCCTTCTGGTTCCCTGTGATTCTTGCTGAGCACAATGGTAGTCCGTGGTTATTTCATAAATGTAGTTTGGAACCATTTGCTTACACATTTGGTCATATATTTATTGCTTCCCTACAGATAGAATTTGAGGTGGCGTTTAGAGTTACACCATATTCCAAAGATCATGAACAAGCTATAAGATTAACTTGCCTGACTCGGCAATGTGTTGTCCTGGACCTGCCAATCACTCTCAAAGGAGTCTTCCTTTTTTTAATGTGTCCAAAGTGACACAAGGTGGATATGTATAAGGCCTTTAAAAGACAATGGAAGGACTTCACAGAGCTCAATTCAAGAGAATGCGCAAATGTTGCCATAGAGAGAGAGTCTCATGACACTTGCAAATAGGAAATGAGCAGGATACCCGGTAAAGTGAGGGAGGTTGAGGGAAGAGGAACTTACTTTCAAGTGAACAGACCATGGCCGGGTGCAAGTGGGCAGAGGACTCAAAAAAATGGTCTTTGCAAGCCCTGGAGAACATTATGTTAAGTGAGATCAGCCAAGCACAGAAGGAGAAGGCACGTATGTTTCCTCTAATATGCCCAAACTAGGAAACACAGAGGATACCAGTGGGACTCCAGATATTGGAGGAGAAATACTAGCTAAGTTTGAATGGAAAGGTAGGAGAGGAGGAAGGCCGATCTTGATTAATGAGGGTCTACACCTGAACACGTGTAAAATTATGAATAAGACATGGTTAACCTGGACAACCATTGGTGGGAGGGGGGAAGGGAAAACGGGGGTGGGGGGGAGAGGGCACCAAATATAGTTTAAATGTATACTATTTATGTTCAATAAAAAATTTTTTAAAAAAAGGGCTTTGCTACGTTAACTGACCACGCCCTACTCCCACGTCACCCCGTGGCTGCCACTGAAGGTAATGACAGGGTCATCAAGGACAAGATCAGTCTCCCGGAGCTTTCTCTTTATTCCCTTTTCCTCTTCTTTTTTGTTTTATTTTGGGATGGGATCTAGTATCAATAGTAGCTTCCTGGTGATTGCTAATTCTTCATTAGGCAAACCTGTCTCGAGTGACCAATATATGGAGTAGGAGGCCCTGGTTTGCCCACGTGAAGGTGAGCAAATGGACTCCCTAAGGGCTTGGAAGGGAACTCTTTCGTCTCCTTTTGACCTGCTCCTCCTACTCCTCTTGCTTTTCCTCCTCTCTCTTTTCCTTCTTCTACCGTTGAGTCACTCAGTTTCAAATTCCAAATCAATTCAGTTCCACTCCAAGTCTTCAGTAAGTGAATCTTGTTAGGCAGGACCCACTTCAGACCCAGAGCCCTGGCTGCAGTTCGGATTTCACCTTCCTAGCATTTCCAGCTGCAGTGAGGATGGAGGAAAGGTCCAGTGAGCCAGTTCGAGTATTTTGCATATGAACCAAGTCTCCCTGAGAAGATGTGCCTTGAAACAGCCTTCAAAAATGTGTAGGGTGTGGTTTAAGAAAGGGTCTTTCAGGGGTGTGAAGAATTCCTGGCTGGCAAAATGGAAAATTGAGCAAAAGATAACAAGAACAGCTTATATGAACTGGACTGGAGTGGATATCTAAGAAGACATGCGGTAGGCAACAATTTGGAGCCTGTTTAGAGGAGCATGAACTTGATCATTTTATGTATGTGGATGGTATTGTGGATTGAACCCAGGGGCAGTCTACCTCTGAGCTATACCCCTAGCCTTATTTTATTATTTTATTTTGAAGCAGGGTCTTGCTATGTTGCTGAGGCTGGATTTGAACCTATGCTACTTCTGTCTCAGCTGTCAAAGTACTGGGAGTAAAGGTATGTACTACCATGCCCCCTGAACTGGATATTATAGGCAAGGGAGTGAGAGAGACATTGAAAGTCATCAAGCAAAGGAGTTTGAAGAAGGTAAGTTAATGCCCATGTTCCTATTGTCCTAATCAGTTTGAAACTATTAAATGATCATTTTCTACCCTTCAGCTTTTCTCCAGTTCTTAAAATCTACTAGTAGGTTACCAGTATGATAATCACTGATATGATTTTACTAATTTAACATTTCCAGTACACAGTCCTGAAAAATAGAAAACTGCTTTAAAAGCTGGAGAAAAATTATTTTTACTCTGCAATTCTGTACCTACCCAAACTATCAATTAAGCATGAGTGTAGAATAATAACACCTTCGTTCACGTAGAATTCAAAAGATTCGCTTCCCTTTATCTCACATAACTTTTAACTATGATGCTCCTGAAGGAATAAACCATGAAATATGAAGACACTGGGTGACAGAAACAGGGAATCTAGTATAAGAGAAAAGCTGATGGAATCATAAAAATAAACACAGAAAAGATTCCAGGACAATACTATACATAAAAAGTAGCTAGTTCAAACTGAAGCCAGGGGGTAGGCAGCTATGGGATGGGGGTCTCTAGGGAAAAAATTAAATGGATAAAATTCCTAGTATCTTGAGCTTCTTGAGAGATTTATAGCATTTAGGAATAAATTTGTGATAAGTAGATAAGAAACTGAGCAAAAGAGAGACAACTATTAACTCTATTAAGAACAAAGAAATGCAAAAAAATAAATTGGAACTATGAAATACATATAACTCAGTTGAGTGTGGGTGATGCATACCTGTAATCCTAATATATTGGAGACTGAGATGGGAGGATTACAGGTTCAAGGCCAGCCTCAGCAATTTTGGGAGATCTTGTTTCAAATAAATAAAAATAAAAATAATGCCCATGTTCATTGCAGCACAATTTGCAATAGCCAAAATATGGAATCAACCACCTAGGTCTCCATCAACAGATGAATGGATTGCAAAATTATGGAAAATACACACAATGGAATTCTACTCAGCTATAAAGAAGAACAAAATCATGTCATCCGCAAGAAGATGGAAAGACCTGGAGAACATTATGTTGAGATCAGCCAAGGAGAGAAAGAGAAGGGGCATATGTTATCTCTAATATGCCCAAACTAGGGAGTATTAGGGATACCAGAGGGACTCCAGATAATGGAGGGGAAACCTCAGGAAAGCTAGAAAGGAAGGGTAGGAGAGGAAGAAGGCTGAGGTTGATTAATGGAGGAGCTACATCTGAATATGTGTAAGTGTGAATGTAGCATGGGTAACCTGGCCACTCAGTGTTGGGTGGGGGAAGGGGAAGCAGTGGAGGGAGGACACCAAGCACTGTGTAAATATATGTCATTGTCAACATGATCCACATTATGGTGTGAGACTATAGTGTACCAATAAAATTTTTAAATATAAAATAAAAAGGGTTGGGGGTGTAGCTTGAAGGTAAAATGTCCCTGGTTTCAATTCCTAGCACCAAAATCAAGACAAAATAAAACAGAAAAAGAATAACTAAAGCTCTATAATAAATAGTATTTTCACAATCATAGTAATATAGATTCCAGTTACTGACCTTCTGGAAAGGACCATAGTATGGGGACAGGGAAAGTGTTGGTGGAGTGGGAACAGGCCTGAATGCACCGGGCGGTAGAGGTGTGTAAGAGCCAGAGCCTCATCTTCTTTAGTAGGAGTCAGAAGTTAGTGGGTAATGTCTAAAGTTGGAAAACCTAGAAATAGCAATAGTTGAATGTTATTTAGATATATGGAAGTAAACAATAAAAGAAGTTGCTAAAATTTTGAAACTGTGGCCTGTGGAAATATAAAAAGAGAGTTGGATAGAAGCCTTATAAAATTACATTTCTGTGTGTGTGTGTGTGTGTGTGTGCGTGTGTGTGTGTGTGTGTATGTGCATGTTATTGAGGGTTGAACCCAAAGGCATTATACCTCCAAGTTATACAACCAGCCCAATTTTATTTTTTTCTATTTTTTTTCTTTTTTCTTTTTGGTGGTACTAGGGTTCCCGGAAGCCCTTCTACTTCCGGGCTACACTCCCAGACCTATTTTTATAATTTTATTTGGAAACAGGGTCTCTTAAGCCAGCATGGCTGGCTTTGAACCTGCGCGATCCTCCTGTCTCCACCTCCCAAGCGCGGAGCTTACAAGCGTGCGCCACCACGCCCAGCCAATTTTATTTCTTATTTGGAAACAGGGTCTTGCTAAGTTGCCGAGGCTGGCTTTGAACCTGTGATCCTCCTGTCTCAGCCTCCCAAGGACTGGGATTACAAGCGTGCATTGCCTCACCTAGCTCATTTCTTACTTTTTAACTATGTACCTGTATAACTTTGATAAAAGTAATATGGCACAAAGGTTTACAGTAAATGCTCAAGCTTAGTTCTCTAATCATAGTTTTCCTGTCACCGAATCCCTGCAAGTTCTAAGAAACTTCCATCTACTAGCTACTGGCTCCTTACTGCCCATTTATAGCAAACCGTAGCCTTCCACTTGCAAATGGGGACTCAGAGTTCTTTGAATTCTGTGTTTACTGCAAAATCAGAAGCTTCAGAAATCTCCTAAAATATTGTTCAGCTTTCGTGTGCAACCAAGAAAATACAAGAAGAGACCCACAATGGTAGCAGATCTTTTTCTTCTAACTGGCTTGCTCGCAGTGTGCTCTTTTGGCAACAAGACAACTTAAGAACATGGTGATTGTGGGAGGAACAAAGGTGTAACACACTCTAAAAACGAGTGCAAGTCTGTGGCTTAAAGTTGTGCATTCTTTCCCGTCAGAACAGGCTGCAAAAATCATGGGTAATTGCTCAAGGAAACCAATAAATAGAGCTGCCTCAGGGAGAAAAATAGAAAAACACTAATATTTTCAAACCTGTCCCTGGCTGCATTCTAGCTTACAATCTCCCTTTAGGCTGTGTGGCTTTTGGCTTTTTTGTTTGTTTGTTTTTGTTTTTGTTTTTTGTTGTTGTTCAGGAGGGAGCAAAAGCCATTTGTTCAATATCAGAAATTTAGGAAATGTGTCATTTTCTAAGCTTCTAGTTACTGATGTATTAAGTTCTCTGAAAAATTCTCTCCATGAATGTCTGTGATATTTTTTTTTCTTTCTAAGCAGCATAAAGCTTCAGTAGAAGGCAAAGATGTTTCCTTGTCTGAATTACTGCCACCATGAAATAGATTGAAAAATATATATCATTTTATATCAACCAGTAGCATCCCAGCCCACGGAGGGGTGTCTCCTAAAGCCATCAAGATAGTATCAGGGTATTAATAATTTCTGGAACAGTGAGAGCCCCAACGCCAGCCAGAACCCATAAAGGCTGCAACCCCAGGGCCAGCTGCAGCTGCCCAGGACAATCTCAGAGCTCTGTGACCGAGAGCACGTGCTGGCTGGCTCCTGCTATTTGGCTGAAGGGCTGCTTCCAGGCACTGACTCCCCAAAACCAGAGCTTCACGAATCCCTGGTCAGAAGGACTAGGAACAGCCACATAGGAATGCTATAACCACCACCTGCCAGTTTGCACTAAATATATGTAATCAAATATTCCTTTTGTGGATAAGCACATAAATATGCAGCCTGGCACCCGTGTGAAGCTATCAAGACACTCTGGTTAAGAGCATAGCTTTCGGTCCGAGATGTAGCCCAGTGGTAGAGTGTTGTCTAGTATGCGAGAGGCCCTGAGTTCAATCTCCAGCACTGAAATAAAGGGTTAGGAGTGGGGAGGAAAACAACTTTAGTATGAGACTAGTTTCAAAGTTCAGCTGGCAGGTGACTTCTCCAAGCCTGTTTTCTCATCAGTAATGTAGAGGTAATAAAAGTGCCCACCTCAGAGGGTCTCCGAAGGATTAAGTGAAGCACTGGAGGCGGGGAAGACTGGCCCCAATAAGGGGTGTCTGCCTGGGTGATATCACTCCCCTAGGGGAACTTCCTGCACGCCACTCTCCTTGCCTCCTGCCAGCCATAGGGAAGATTCTGGAAGGAGCATCCCAATTCCTCGAGAAACCCATCATGGTACCCTCTTGCTTGCCCAAGCTCGGTGTGTGACCAAAGCTCAGGGGTCAATGGTGCAGAGCGAAGAGGTTTCTTTAGGGTGGCCGCCAACAATACCGACTTTAGAGTCCATGCCCTCTGGGAGAGGTGGTTATTTACCAACACGCCTGAGCCCTCCCTACTGTCATCTCATCCCTATGCCCTACGCTCCACAGAGCAGAGGTCCTGGCCCTGTTTTATAGAAGAGGATGTTTCTGTTAAGTGATACAGATTACTCAAACCTTCTGAGCATCTCTTCCAATACTTATTTATTTATTTATTTATTTATTTATTTATTGGTACTGGAGATGAAACCCAGGGACATTCTATCTCTGAGTTACACCCCCAGCCCTATTTTGTTCTTTGATTTTGAAACTGGGTTTCTCTAAGTTGCAGAGGGCTTCACTGTCTGCCTCCCAAGTACTGGGGTTCCAGGGGTGAGCCGCCACGCCCAGCTCTCTTCTGCTTCTGGACTGTCCTGGATCCAGATACCTAAAGAGCCCCTCCCATCACAGGGACCCCACCAAGTCTGGGGTGTGAAGGTGCAATGAGCTCATCTTTAGTTCCTGGCACCAAGGAGCATGCACAGTACAGAGTAACTGGCCCACTGTTACTCACAAGTAACGCCAGGGCCTTGGAGGGATGTCTTTGGGGCAGTGTGGAGCCACTACTCCGCCTTTTGGAGCTTACGGGCTCAGTTGTCCAGTGACAGCACTGAAAAGGCTGAGAGAGGGTCCTGCATGGCACGATGGGGACGTCGAGGGGCTTGCGTGGGCAGCAGTCAGGCTTCAGGAGGCAGAGAGCTAAGGAGTGAGGAGAAGCTTGCTGAGGGACGATGAGGGGTGTGGAGCCTTCGGATTCCACTAAGCAACAAGTCGGGCTTCTAGGACTGGAAGGTTCCCCTGAGGATCATGTGGATGAGAAGGTTGGAAAGGGGCTGGAGCGGCTGTGGAGGGACAGAGGAATCTTTGATGTTTGCCAACAGCGTGTGGAGGAGGAGGAAGAGAAGGAGGGCACTGACGGTGCTGGCGGCCAGAGTCCAGGTGCGGTTGACCGCCATAGGTAGGCATCGAGGACCTGCCAAGGGCACAGGATGGCTGGGGCAACGGAGAGGTGAGGTGATGGCGGTGAGATGCAGGAGTTTTGAGTCTGACAGGTGAAGTGTCCATCTCAAGTGTGATGGCGGCAAGGTCCTTCCCCAGCCTTCCCCAGGCACTGAGCCTGCCTCGCGGACTGCTGCGATGTTGAAAAGGGGCAAAGCTGCTGGTGTGATGATTACAGATGGGACATCCTGATTTGAGAATCCAAATTCTGAAATACTCCAAAAGCCTTGAGTGCTGACATGACCCCCAAAGTGGAAAATTCCACTCCTGACCTGTCTGACAGGTCACAGCCAAAACACAGGTACACTAAAAAAAAATTGTATAAAATTACTTTACTTTCAGGTTATTTGTTTAAGGTGTATAACAAACACATATTAATTTCATGTTTAAGCCTGGGCCCCACCTCTGAGATATTTCATTATATATATTTTCTTTTAGATTTTAGAATATATATATATATTCTAAAATCTAAAAGAAAATATCAAAACTAAAACAATTCTAGTCCCAAGCATTTTGATAAAGGATAGTCAATCTGTATTTGTTTGTTTATTTATTTAGTTATTTTGTGTGGGGACTGACCTCAGGGAGACTCTACTTTTTTTTTTTTTTTTTTTTTTTTGGTGGTACTGGGGGTGTAACCCAGAGACTTTCTACCTCTGGGCTATACAGACCTATTTTTATATATTTTATTTGGAAACAAGGTCTCACTAAGTTGCTGAGAGCCTCAGTAAGTAGCTGAGGCTGGCTTTGAACCTGTGTGATCCTTCTGTCTCAGCCTCCCAAGTGCAAGTGCAGGGATTACAAGAGTGCGCCACCATGCCTGGCAACACTCTACTTCTGAGCTATACTCCCAGCCCTATTTTACTTTTTATTTTGAAATGGAGTCTCTAAGTTACTGGGGGTAATTCTCCTGTCTCAGCCGCCTAAGTACTGGGATTATAGATGTGTTCCACTGCCCCTTCCTTCCTTCCTTCCTTCCTTCCTTCCTTCCTTCCTTCCTTCCTTCATTATGTGGTACTGGTGATTGAGCCCAAGGGCATTTTACCACATCTCCCAGCCATTTGTTTGTTTGTTTGTTTGTTTATTTATTTATTTACAGACACGGTCTCCTCCCTAAAGTGCCTAGCCAGACCTCCAATCTGCAATCCTCCTCCTATCCTCCCAAGAACTAGGATTACAGGAGTATTCCACCATGCCCAGCTTCAACCTGTATTTTTATTGATGTAGGGAGAGAGCGAGGTTAATGACAGGATACTCAGAGTCCCTAAGGCTGAGAGGTAGAAGTGTGGGCAGGTTTCTTTCTCCTGCATCCAACCTGCTCCTAGCTTCTAGGGATCAGGCTTCATTCCAAAAGGATAAGCATGTGGTATCTTGGGGGGAGCAAGTTGTCATGGAAAGACTTCACCTTTCTTATTCTTTCTCATCATCAGAGGCTGGGGATGGGCAGAGAGGGAGGGGCGTCGCGGGAGCCTGGAAGCGCTGAAGCCAGCCTGTGCTCTGAGGCAGCTGGAGCACAGGCCGAGGGCTTTCCCTGTGAGAGTCAGTTTCAAATATGAGGTTGATTTTATTTTCCCCCGTTGCAATTAACTGAGAAAAAATATTTCAAAGCTGTATAATTAAAGGCCGGCGTTTTATTAGGGTTTAAAATAGTCGCTATGAAATTTGCTCCTGCCACTGGTAATTACAACGTACATCTTAATATCCCCCTGCTTGCCAGGCCTGAGATAACAGTGCTGTGTGCTGCATTTGGCTCTGCAGAGAAGGTAAAATCCTTATCTTATCTCCATCTGCACACAACAACCGGCCTCTCTTCCAATTCAACCCTAATCTTCTTAGTAAATAATACTGATATTTTCTACCATAACAAAATGGAGCTGGTGCCAGATTCTCGCTGATAACGCCTCTCGTTTACACACCGTTCTCTGTCGAAATCGGCTGGTTTTTCTTAATCTCTTTAACTTATCAACAAAATACTTTTTACATTCGCCATAGTAAGTTCTCTCCGACCAAATAAGAATATTATAAATAAATCCCTTTGCCTGTAGCTGACTCATTGAAAGGATACCCGGCCTCCTCATTTTCTTCATGAATGGAAATTGCTCTGCCTCCAATTTTCTCCCAAGTTTGGGGTCTGCACCAAGGCAGTGGTTCCCAGGCAGGCCCTGAGCCATCTTTGCACCTTACAGGGTTAGCTTGGCCCAGCACCAGCATGCTCGTCCTTTTCATTGTCCCGCCCATGGTAGTGGGCTTCCCCCTCACAGGCCTCCATCTACAACCTACAGGTGCTGTTCCCAGGAAAATGTAGAGATTTCAGGCAAATCCCGGCAGGTTCTTCCCAGGCTCAGAGACTGCCGCCCACCTGGAACAAGCTTGTGCTCAGTCCCATCTTAGCAGAAACCAGGACCCACCGTCTTCTCCTGCTGCCTGTCAATGTGAGTTGCAAAATTGTCGCAAAAACAGGGGAGAGAAAACTGAGAAGTGTTCGCCACACAGCGGGTATTTATTGAGCACTTACTGTTTGCCCATTTCAGGCTTGGCCATGGAGGGATTCCAGAGATGGAAAGCGTGGTTGTGACTCGCTAGGAGCACATCACACATGCAGTAGGCTCTCCCCCGACATGAAGAAAATGTCCACTGCAGGAGGATGGGGGTTTAAGGAATTTAAGATGTTATAGGAAAAATCAGATGGGGCAAGGAGGTTGAGAATAACTCCTTGGAGGCCTTTTGAGTATTTGTGCAATCGCTAAGATAAAATAGAAGGAAAGAGACAGTACAAAGACACTATCAATAACATTTTACACAGTTCAAATTAATAATAATAGGCACTGTACTGGCAGATTCCAATTTCCATTTCCAATTTCCTTGTTCAGGAGAAACTTTCTACGGTTTCCCTCTCCTGCAGTTTCCATAATACGCTTGTAAATTTGCTTTGCTTTGTTGCAGATAATGCACACCGAGGAGGTTTTATTTTCTATGTCTGTCCTTCCAAATGTCCAGTGCTTCCCATTCTGTGATTCAGTCATTTCCAGCTGCCTTGATTTCCCTGGAGTGGGGGTCCTCTTCCCTCCCCCAAGACTCCAGAGAACTTAGGTGCTTGAGACTACTGAGGCTGGGGCTACCCAGTGTTTCTGCATTTCCCCACCCCCACGGCTCCTAAATACCCAGGGCAGGGGCTGCGCTCTGTCCCTGGCAACGTCTTGCCAATGCGCGTGGCGTTCCTCTGACCCTTGTGTATCTGTTTCTCTCCACACAAGCCGGGGAGTGCAGTTCTATGGCCTGTTTGTTCCTCTTCTATGATCGTTCCCAAGGCGTCATTGAAAACCTTTATACTTTTTTTCTCATCCATCTACCACAAATGACCTTTCAGTCCCTTTACCCAATTGCCTCACTATCTAGGAGGCAAGAAGAGTATAATTACTATGAATCAGGCTCAGACAGGCCTGAAGGTTAGGCCTTGCTCTGTCTCTTGCCTGCTGGGTAACTTTGGGCAAGTTACTTAATCTCTCTGAGCCTCAGTTCCCTTATCTGTAAAATAGACATAATAATAGAATAGGACCAACATAAGGTATTTTATAAGGTGATTTTACAATCATCTATGTACCTGGATCATAGTAAAGCCTTAATAAATGATAACTACATACTATTATTATAGTTAATTATAATATTATCATTTAGAAGTTAAAGAGGAGAGTTATCAGTGCGAGTATCCTTATCTGGAAAGCTATTCAGAGTCAATGAAAATCTGTTCATAAAAGACCAGGCAAGTTCTTTAAAGAGGATTTATGGCATTTCAGTTTGGGGACATCTTCAGAAACACAGCATTCCCCAGAGACCTCTTGGGAGCAGTATGATGGGCACAGACAGTTCAATAGGCAACTTTGTATCTTGGTTAATAATAATGATAATAATAATAATAATAATGAAGACAAATTGTGCAAACTTGGTTTTTTAAAATGAAGTTGTCTGTAGTCATGCCAAGAGGTCAGTTTAATCCACAGCTCGTCTATGGAGCTCTCTAAGGTCTGGGGGCTACTATATCCATGGGCCTCAGGAGCAATTACTGTGTAAAAACACCTACACAGGGATGGATCTCAGTGTCATAGCTGCCCCTTTCCCCTGGTGGCTACGCTTCTGAGGCTTCTCTGGGATCCCTCCTCACACTGACACAGCTTAGGCAGGAGATGATCCACGGTGCCAGGAAGTCCCTGGCACCTGTGTTTAACCTCTACCAGGCACCCTGCTAGATTCTTAGCATACTACTCTTTTTTTTCTTTTCTTTTCTTTTCTTTTCTTTTCTTTTCTTTTCTTTTCTTTTCTTTTCTTTTTTTGGTGGTACTGGTGTTCCTGGAAGCCCTTCTACCTCCGGTCTACACTCCCAGACCTATTTTGTATACTTTTTTATTTGAAACAGGGTCTCTTAAGCCAGCGCGGCTGGCTTCGAACCTGTGCCATCCTCTTGTCTCCGCCTCCCAAACATGGGGATTATAAGCGTGCGCCACCACACCCGGCTATTTCATTTAATTTTCCAATAGCCCTGCTCAGCAGATACTGTTATCCTACCTTACAGATTAAAAGACCAGTCCTGAGAAAGTTAAGTAATTTGCCAAAGGCTGTGGGACTAGTAATGGGTGGAATAAAATCAGCAAGCCGGTGCAAAGCCAGTTTATTACAACAAAGACAGAGCCTAGGCATGATGGGAGAACCAGGAGAAAATCTCAAGACAAGGGAGGACCTAAAGAGACAACAGTGTGTGCTTTCAAAACGGCACTGACCAGAGCCCCATACTCCAAAGAATCCAAAGCTTGCTTTAATTAATTTTTAAGAAAAAAAGTCCTCAGGTCAGTCGTTCCAGGAGAACTGGCCCCACGGCCAGTGGGAAAACCATCCTCCTCTCCGTGGCCCTCTCCCACGCTCGTGCCGGGCTGTGCCTGCCCAAACACCATTTTCCATCTTGTCTCGTCTCATTTAGGAACCTCCAGGGTTCCCTTGCCTCCCCCACCCCTGGCTTGGCATCTCCCCCTGACCTCTCACTCCTCCTGAGTACCGGCCACCTCACTGCTCTGCCATCCCCGCCATCCTTCTGGGCCCCAATTGCCACCCAGCCCGCCCCTCACCTCGACTCTGCTGGTCCTTCAGGGAGGCTTTTCCTCCACCTAAGAAGTCCCACAGTGACCCATGGACTAGAGAAAGGACTTTTAGAGAGTCTCCAAGTCCCAGGGTGTCCCTCCTCCCACCTGGTCACGGCAACATTTCTATTTCATTGGAAGGTATTGTGCCCCCCCCCCCCAGTAAGGAGGCCCCCTGGGGCATAGATCACAGGATGGAATCACAGGGTTCAAAGACATATGAGATGGCATTGTGCATCCAAGTCGTCATCATCGTCGTCCCCGCCGCTGTCGTTGTCGTCATCGTCCTCCTCCTCCTTCTTCTTTTTGCAATACTGGGGATTGAACTTGGGGTATTCTACCTCCAAGCTACCCCCATGCCCTAACTTTTATTCTTTATTTTGAAACAAGGTCTCACTAAGTTGCGGAGGGCCCCTCTAAGTAGCTGAGGCTGGCGGCAAACATGCCGTCCTCCTAACTCAGCCAGCCTCCCAGGACTGGGGTTACTACATGCGCCTCCACTTCCAATTCAACTCCTTGTTTATAGGCGAGGAAGCAGAAGCCTGCAGGGGTAGACCCTGTTTCTCTTTGTGTTGCCTGTGATTTGCTGCACAGGATGAGAAAATAGTAAAAATGCTCACTAAATACCAAGCCATCTGTTCCAATCCAGCACAGTGCCGTGAGCTGCTATGAAGCCTGCTGCATAAGCCCATGTCAAACTTGTTTTAATTGGGCTGAGTTAACAATAAATGCAACGCATGAGTATTCCACCTTAAGAAAACTGGGAGGCAGGGCATGGTGGCGCACCCTTGTAATCCCAGTGCTTGGTTGGCGGAGATAGGAGGATCGCACAGGTTTGAAGCCAGCATTGCTGGCTTAAGAGACCCTGTTTCCAAATAAAAAAATATAAAATAGGTCTGGGAGTGTAGGCTGGAGGTAGAAGGGTTCTATCCACAGATCCACAAAAGAAGAAGAAGAAGAAGAAGAAGAAGAAGAAGAAGAAGAAGGAGGAGGAGGAGGAGGAGGAGGAGGAGGAGGAGGAGGAGGAGGAGGAGGAGGAGGAGGAGGAGGAGAAAAAGAAAAGAAAATTGGGGATGCCAGCTTCCTGAAACAGATAAACTAACATGGAATATTTATTCCAAAAAGCAAGGGTCCTTTCGATAGCTGCTATATTTATGATAAGACTGGATCTTAACACTGAATTTGAATTGAACGTTTCAAGGGCGCATGTTGAAGCATAAACAGCAGGGTCTTCCTGTACTCTATGCCCTACGCACTGGCGCTCACCTGAGCCTCCACAGGGTCCTCCTTCAATCTGCACTTGTGTGATGAGTCCGCAGCAACCCCAGACCATTGGAATCAAGGGGCAGAAGGGGCTCTGCCCCACCAGCTCTGGGGAGCTGGCGTCCAGATGAAAAGAGAGGTGCCGGCTGCGTAAGAATGACAGCTTTCACCCGCCCTGGCCTGTTGCACAGCTTCTGGCTTTCTTGGGCCACGGAGTCCAGGCCTCCCAAACAGGCCTGGAACCCCATGCTGGTACCCCCACCTCCCTGTCCATTATCACTGTTCATCCTGGCCCGTCTGGCATTATTCCTGTTCTCTCTCCCATTTCCCTCTCCTCTGTGTGAATGTGTATGGAAAGGGGAAAGAGACACGGTCTTAAAATAGGTTTTCTAGCACATGGCGTGGCGCTACACACCTATAATCTCAGTACTTGGGAGGCTGAGAAAGAAGGATCATGGGTTCAAGGCCAGCCTCAGCAAATACGTGAGGCACTCAGCAAATTAGTGAGACCTTGTTTCAAATTAAAAAATAAAATAAGGATGTAGCTCAGAGGTAGAATGCCCCTAGGTTCAGTCTCTAACACAGACAGAAAGAGAGAAGAAAGAAAGAAAGAAAGAAAGAGAAAGAAAATGAGTGAGTGTTAGGAAGTTCTTTTGTGGAATTCACCTCTTCCAGGCAGTCTTCCTTGCTCAGTCCCACGTTCCCTCTTGCCCACTTTCCAGTGGTGCCGTGACATTCTGTGACTAGTCTTAACTATTTCTTGTGATTATATTTTATTGTCTAGATTAGACCTTAGTAATAAAAGCAAAAAATTCTTTCCTTCTCTTCCTTCCTTTCTTCCTTCTTCCTTCTTGCCTTTCTTTCTTTCCTTCCTTTCTTTCTCCTTTCTTTCTTTCATGTTATTAGGATTTGAATTCAGGGGCATTCTACCTTTGAATGACACCCTCAGCCCAATTTTATTTGTTTTGGAACACAATCTTGCTAAGTCCCTGGAGCTGGCCTGGAACCTGCAGTCCTCCTGTGTCAACCTCCCAAGTACTGTGATTTTATAGGTCTGCACCACTGTGCTCGGCTAACTGGCCCTTAGGATCAGGGACTGTGCTTAGCACTTGGCAAATTTAATCTCATTTAATACTCAACTTGGAAGGGAAGCATGCTATCTGCACTTTGCGGATGAGGAGGCTGAGAAGGCAAGGTGCTGTCTGAGCACTCCGTACACTCCTGTGTCAATGCCCCAGCAGATGGAGGCCAGCCTTCATCCCTTGCCTCCCACCTGGAGACGTGCTCTCCCTGCAAGCTCCCCTGTCCAGGGCGCTCCAGGTTTTCAGATGCTGAGATGCATCTTTCTGAGGAATGTGTGTGGAGCACCGAGCCTCCTGGGCACGTTCCCCGATAGGCGGACTCACAGGGCCATGCAGTGGGGGCCTGGACACACCTGGAAAGCAGCATTGGCTCACACTGAAGAAGCACTCTCAGAACGTGGGCTGAGAAAAATGTGGAGTTGATGCTTCCTCTGTGGCAGCTGCAGCAGCCCGGGCTGGGAGCGCTGGCGAGGGAGCCGGGATGCTCGGGATGCTGGAGGGCAAAACCTCCTGAGCGAGGCTGTGCCTGCCAAGGGTGGCCCCCCTGCACGTGGCAGCCTTAATTGGACCCTCGTTTATGATTGTAATGAGGATCCCTTTTCTAATGTGTTTTCCTAGCCCTCATGTGGCTGAACTGTTATTTTTCTCACTTGACTTTTTTTTTTTGCCTGTGAAATGTTTTGGATAAATATGCAGCTGAAATGGCTTGTTACTGACTGTGTACATTTTTGGTTGAATGAAAAGTAAAGAAATACAGCATTTCGCATATAAAATATTCTGTTAATGTTATATAATTTGGCTGCAGAGTATCATTTTGCTTTTATGAAAGGGTTTGGAGAAACCCCGAGGAATACCAGATGGCTAACATGTAGTAATTATCGGTTACTAAATATCACTTATATCATACTGATTTATTCTGACGAGGCTAACTACATTCAATGTATAGTTTTTTTTTTTTTAAGACAATACATAATGTGAGTGCTTGAAACAATGGCAGGACTTAAAAAAACAGAGGCGCTAGTGTAAGGTGTATGTGACTTTGTGGGGAGCTTGTTTGGGCGGCTGCAGCCCCTCTTTCACCCACTGGGTGTTGACTCACCCCATCTCGTGTTGCCCTCTGTTCTGGGTTTTTGCAAGGAGCTGGGCTCCGCCTGCCCACAAACAGCTGGCCAGGGCAGGGTGTGCGGAGGGACTCAGCAGGAGGTCAGCAGATGTTTTGAATTCCCTGCGTGGAGGCTGATGAGTAGGACCAGCCCGGACCACCATTCTCAGCATAATTTCTGTTTGGCCATGAGTCAGGGATGGGAGTCGTGTACTCGATGCGTGGTCCACAGCTCTTTCTCACTTGCAGACAGTTCCTCTGAGGCTCACAGCTCTTCCGGTCTTCTTGCCTTTCCCTGTCACTCTGTTCCCAGAAAATAAAAATCTAGTCCAGGGAACTCAAAGAACTATCATATTGGGGAAGCCAAACTGCTGCATACAGCAGGTGACTAATCACTGACTGCCACCTCACTGGCTCAGAGAAGCTGTATCAACGTGGTTTTAGGTTGCCTGTTGCTTTAGGATTGGCCAATTCAGTGTGGCAAATTGGTTTCCACTCTTGGGCCAATTCCAGTCAATCAGGAGGAACATCTTGGAGCATTCTCCCTGATGAATCTGAAGTTGAGTCTTGATCTGAGAAAAGCGGTGTGGTGATCAATTAGTGATGCCTGCCGTGAGCACCGGCGGGAGCAAAACAGCAACACTTCCCTGCATATTTGAGAGTCCAGCTCTGCTTATCCTTGGATCTCACTTGGTTGGCGCCTCCTCAAGGAAGCCTGCCTTTGCTTCTCAGCAGCACAGGCCCTGGGGCTCACTGTCAAGGTCTGAATCCCTGCTCCGTGCTGTGGTTTGGAAGCCAAAGGTCCATGTGCCAAAGCCCGGTCCTCAAGGTGGAGGAGTTGGGATGGGGGCCTTTAGCGGCGGGGCCTAGAGGAAGGTGGCTAGGTCCTGGGGAACCTGCCATTACTGCATTACATAGATTTCCTAAGAGCGGGCTGTTGTGCAGAGCGAGCCTGGCTCTTCTGCTTGCCTGCTTCCTCGCCTGCACACATGCTCCTTCGGCCTGTGCTGGGCTCCCTTCCACTTCTCTGCTAAGTCACAGAAGGGGAGAAGGGTGGGGCGTACTGGCCCAAAGCCAGGTTATCTGATTCTTCCAGCCACCAGAATCACAGAATCATGACCCAAATAAACTTCTTTCCTCTGTTAAGTGTCTAGCCTCAGGTATTTTGCTATAGTAACACAAAACTGACATCCTGCTATTCACTCACTTTCTGGCCTTGAGCAAGCCATGGGGCTTTCTAGTGTTACAGTTTCTTCATCAGTAAACTGGGCCCAATGATAGTACCCACCTCACAGGGTTACTGGGAATGAAGAAAGAAGTCCAGACATTGGTGTTGCCTACGATGATGAGACACAGAGGTGGGTCCTCCTCAGAGTCCGCGAGCTGTTATTCCAGTCCAGCTCCTGTGTCACTTGTTCTGGCAGAGTTCTCGCTCGCTAGTCAAACTAACCCAGCTTTTTTGTTTTGTTTGTTTGGTGCTGGAGATTAAACCCAGGGGTTTTCTATCTCTGAGCTGCACCCCAGAGTCCCACTAAGTTGCTGAGGCTGGCCTCGAACCTGTGGTCCTTCTGTCTCAGCCTCCCAAGTACTAGAATTATAAGCATGTGCTGCCACAGCCGGGTCTAATACAGTTGTTGTTTCCATTTGTGGTGTTGGTATTTGGATAACATCTGCTTCTATTCAGTGCTGTCTGCCTGGGTCTGGTGGTTCGTGGTGTCCACTGAAGAGGCACTGAATGAGCGGGTGACTGTGCTGAGGCAGGTTGGCTCACCCCATGTGGGAGGAACATGCCTTGGTTTTGGGGGACAGCCTGGATCATGCCAGCACTGTTGCAAGAGAAAGGGGGAAGGCGGAAGAATAATTTGGAGAAACAAAGCAGGGAAAGCTAGAGACAGAGAGAAAAGGAAGGGGAGGAAAAAAGGACACCACCTTCTGAAATGTGTGAAGTAGAAAAGATGAAAAAATCAAATAAACTGATGAGGAGAGAACAGGGCGTGGTGGCGCACATGTAACCTCAGTGCTTGGGAGGCCGAGACAGGAGGCTCACAGGTTTAAGGACAGCCTCTCGGCAAGTAGCGAGATTTTTATCTGCCTACAGGGAACCTATTTCAAAATAAAACTAAAACAGGGATGGTGTGCAGCTCATAGGTAAAATGTCCTAATACCACAAAAGTAAATACATACATTTGTGAAGAGAGGAGGGGAAAGGAGTGAAAGGAAAGCTGTGGCATCCCAAGGGCAGGGGCTTGCTGGAGGCCAGGCGCCCGGAGCCTGGCTTGGTGGCAGGTGCCCCCGGCTGTGGTTCAGGTGCTGCTTGAATGCTAAGCGCCTGCTCTCCTCCGGCTGCCTGGGGGCCCGCCCTCGCGCCCCATGTGCTGCCTGAGCGGTCCTTGGCAGGCTGCTCAATGGAGCTTGGTTTCCTCACCTGGCAATCTCTGACAAAACAGAACCTATTTCAGAAAATCATCACATTACTGAGATAAGCCATGTAAGAAATTTAAAGCTGTTGGCACACAATAAGTTCTTAACAAGTAATAACAGTACTTTTGTTATTAAAATTATCAAGACTATTATTTAAAATGCCAAGCCAGGTGTATTTTAATAATACACATCTATTATCTCAGTACTTGGGAGACTGAAACAGGAGGATTGCAGATTCAAGACCAGCCTTGGCAAGTCAGGGAGGCCCTTTACAACTTAGTGGGATCCTGTTTCAAGTAAAATAATAAAATAGGGCTGGGGGTGTAGCTCAGAGGTAGAATGCCCCTGAGATCAACCATGAAAGAAAGAAAGAAAGAAAGAAAGAAAGAAAGAAAGAAAGAAAGAAAGAAAGAAAGAGAGAAAAGAGGAAAAATGCCAGGTGAGCCGGGCGTGGTAGCAACACCTGTAATCCCAATACCTGGGAGGCTGTGATAGGCGGATCACAGGCTCGAGGCCACCCTCAGCAACTCAGCAAGACCTTCAGCAACTTCGTGAGACCCTGTTTCAAAATAAAAAATAAAAAGGCCGGGCGTGGTGGCGCATACTTGTAATCCCCGCACTTGGAAGGCGAAGACAGGAGGATCACGCAGGTTCGAAGCCAGTTTCGTTGGCTTAAGAGACCCTGTTTCCAAATAAAATATTAAAAATAGGTCTGGGAGTGTAGCCTGGAGAAGGGTTCCACCCCCAATACCACCAATAAAATAAAATAAAATAAAATAAAATAAAATAAAATAAAATAAAATAAAATGGCTGTGGGTATATCTCAGAGGTAGAATGTCCCTTGGGTTCAATCTTAGTACAAAAAAGAAAGAAGGAAGGAAGGAAGGAAATTTAAAAAAGGAAAAGGAAAAGAAAAAGGCCAGATGGGCTCAAAGGTTTAATCCATCCCCCTGCTGGAGAGGACCAAGCTTGCAGCACTGGAGCGAGCTCAGTGCTTCCTCACTGTGGTCCTCTCTGTCTCAAGCTCTGTGCTGGCCCCAGGGATGCAGAAAAGGCGCCAGAGGTCGCTTTGAGCTGTAGAGAACCATCTCTCTGCTGACATGGGGCCTCCTCACCCGAGGGTGCCTCCAGCTATGAAGTGGGAGTAGATGGATAGAAGCTTGCCAGATGGTCAGACCTTCTTCTCCCTCTCCAGCAGGCAGAGGGAGCCCAGGAGAAAGGTAGAAACGGGCCCACAGTTAGAGGGCAGATTGGACCGCAGCCCCGCGCAGCACCACTGAGACCTCAGGAGAAGCTACTGGCCTCTCTAAACCGTTGTTTTGCATCATTCCTCCCCTGCAAGGAGGAATGATGGCTGCTCTGACCCGTTTCATAGGACCACAAGAAAGGTTTTGAAAATAACAGGGGCCATTCAAATGCCCAAAGTTTTTATTATTGTGATAATTATTTGTTCTCAAAAACATTATAAAATTTCAAACCAGGATAGAAAATTCTTTTGGAGAGCTTTTTTTCTTTTTACTTTCTTTTTAAAATAAAATGGCTCTGCCCCAGTGGGTATTGGTAAAACAATGCAAGAGGGCTGAGGTTGCAGAGGGAATAAACTCTGGGGGAGCCGCGCTCACGGCAAAGCGGGCGGCCGGATGGCCTGTAAATGGTGAGACTGGGTTGAACCTTTGCCCCTCTCTGAACTTCCTCTTTTAGGGACTGGACAGGAAGACAAGATCCTGAAATACCATAAGAATGGTGTTTCTCATTCCTCTCCAGTCCAAACAAGGAAGCTGGGAACTCTTGCCAGGGCACGTTATAGTTCAAAGGCCTTGAGTCCAAAGAGCAGAGTGAGTTCATCTGGAGTCAGGAGTCAAGGCCTCCGCACCAGGATGCTGCAGCCCTGGACCCCAGGACCCTCGCGCGTCCAGACCCCGTGCTCCCGAGGAGGCTTCCACAGCATCACGCACTGAAACTGCACCCCTGATATTCTGGTTGACTCGAGTGCCAATCAAACTAGAAGGTAGTGATTGGCTGGCAGACATCTCGTTTCAGTGTAAGGCGTCAGAACAGCGGACGGGGGCTCAGGTGTGTGCTCATCCGCATAGACTGCAGCGGCTAGTGATGAATATGGGTTGGTGAGAGCTTGGGCTTCACTCTCTGTATTCACATGGACACAATGAATTGTTTTTAATGTGAAACCACAGATTTAGAGGGACGGTTTGGCTGCTTACATTTATTACATTCTAAATCACTTCTCAGAGAGCCAGTTGTTATTTAGTGTGTGTGTGGTAGGGGTGGGGTGTTATTGGGGAACCCAGAGGCTTTCTACCTCTGGGCTATACCCCAGCCCTATTTTATAATTTATTTGGAAACAGGGTCTCACTAAGTTGCTGAGAGCCTCACTAAGTAGCTGAGGCTGGCTTCGAACCTGCGCGATCCTCCTGTCTCAGCCTCCCAAGCGCTGGCATTACAAGCGTGCGCCCCCACGCCCGGCTGCCAGTAGTTATTGTAATTCAACATTACAGAAAGTTCCCTCATGCATCCTCCCAGTCAATACTGCCCCTCCCCACCAAAAGGAGACCTCTGTCACCAAAGGTAGACTTGCCTGCTCTCAACCTTCATGTACGTGGGATCACAGTGTGTACTCTCTTGTGTATGGTTTCTTTCACTCAACAAATACTGCATACCTGTAATCCCAGTACTTGAGAGCTGAGACAGGAGCTCCTCAGATTCAAGGCCACCATGAGGTAAATTTTAAAAGTGACAGTACATTTCAAAATAAAAAAAAATAAAATAGAGCTGGGGTATAGCTCAGAGGCAGAATGTCCGTGTGTTCCATCCCCAGTACCATAAAACAAAACAAACAACAATAAAAAATGTTGTGTGGCTATCAGCAATTTGTTCCTTTTTATTGCTGTGTAATATTCCATTGTATAAATATGTCACGTTTTATTTAGACATTGAGCTATTGATAGATATTTAAGTTGTTTCCAACTTGAAGCTATTATGAATAAAGTTGCTATGAATATTCTTATATGTGTCCTCTTATTAACATAAGTACTAATTTATGTCAGGTACATAATCTTAATTTTACAAGTTGAAATGGGTCTTTGTGGCATCATCAAAAGGACTAGACCTGGAAGTAAATGAAGTAATTACCAGGATAGATAGATTTCCCTTCCATAGGACAGAAGTGAAACTGGTTTGTAAAAAGGAAAATGCCTAGAGTATGTCTCTTCTACCCAGCCTTCCTACCCCAGTCAAAAATGGTTCCTTTGGCAAGCTGTTCTATTTTCATCTTTTTAACAATAGTATGCGTTGTTCATCAGAAAGCGCACATTCTCGGAAAAGTACAATGTCCGCTATAAACGCAGGGCAGTGGCATCATTGTTGTTATCCTGATTATTTCTGCAGGAGAGGGAGAGGAGGGGAGGGAAGCCGAGGTTCCTTCCCCAGCCCGTCCCTCCTGCTGAGTCTGCTAACTGATCCGCAGGATGCTTCTAGGTGTCGATAGAGGAGTCAGACCAAAAGTATTGTCTGAGGACATCACGAATAACGCAGGCAAAATGATTCAAAAAGAAATCAATGGTCCTAAAAATAGCAGAGAGATGTTCCCAGAATAATGTCTTAATGGGGTAAAGGGGTTTGAGAGATGGGTTGTATTGTAAGAAGTCAAGTGGTTTTCAAATGTCTAGATACAGAAATGAGCGATCGGCTTATAACTGGGTGATGTCCAGGCCGAAGGGTTTGGACTCCGGCCCGGCAGGGCTCACGGGAGAGGACTTGCTTTTTCTCTGCTGGCTGCAACTCCTTCCTGGTGGCTTGGAGGGAGGGGTGCTGGTTTGAAAATGGCGCTCTTCTGATGATAAAAAACACCTGGGAGTCAGGTGCACACCATCAAGACAAGGGTCACTCATGCACCTGTGCGCCCCGCACCTGCTCTGGCCTCCTGGACTGGGTTCTCTGCCGCGCTGTTGTGCTGCTTTCTTGTCAGTAGCTGCTTTTTCTCAGAAGCCCCAGCATACTTCTCACTACATCACATAGATAGCTGGGAGAGGACAGAAAGCCAGAGGCTTGGGTTCATATCCAAGCTTCCCACTTACTACCTGGGTGAACCTAGGGGTCCTCTGTGCCCCATTCCAATGCTCATAAAATCATCATCACAGCTGGGAGTGATATAAACCCAGTACCTGGTAGGCTAGGACGGGGGAATTGCAGCTTCAAGGTCAGCCTCAGCAACTTAGCGAAGCCCTCAACCACTTAGCAAGACACTTTTTCAAAATAAAATAGGACTGGGGGTGTAGCTCAGCGATGGAACCCTCACCTAGATTCCACACACACTCACAAAAGAAAGATATCATTGTAATAATGCCTATGGATATGTGAACCAAAGGGTGAATATATATAGAAATTACATAATAGTGCCTAGTATATAGCAAGTGATAGATACATATGAGCTATTGTTTTTAATTACTGATCATCACTCTCATGATCATTTTATTGAACAAATCTGGGTCATATACACAGAGGCATCTGTCAACTCCACACTCTGAAGATGGATTCATCGTTAAGCATTCAAGTCTTCCAACCAAACATCACAGGCAGAGAAAATTCCCACATTTAACTTCTAATACTTTAATTCAGGAATCTGCAGCTCAAATACTGTTCTCAAGTTGCAGCTCCCTAGGAACAAGGCTGGAGGAAAAGAGAAGAGAGGGGGGGAAAACCCTCGGAGGTATAGGGATCTGGATACAGAGGAGCTCAGAAACCAGGTGCTAAAACTTGGCCAATTTAACAGTTTTGTTTAGAGTGAAAGAAATATTCAAAGGACACACTTTCACATTACTCCCATGGCAATCCTCTACAAAGTTATAAGGACATTCTAATTTTGATGTTGCCCAAAAGTTCATAGGAGGCCTAGGAAACCCAGGGATAAGATCCCCTGCATCTTGGTAGGCATAAATCTCATTTTGCCAAGAAGGCTGGGTTCCTTAAAAGCAAAAACATTCCATTTCCCATTCTTCTGCCACTCCCCAGCAACTCAGACATAACAGGGTTTGAATTTTAATTTGTTACTCATGTTCACATTGATTCAAGGACAGCAGGCATCTAGGGATGTCTAAGGGGAATACCTGGTGTACGAGAGGCAGCCAAATAATGTTGAGTAGGTTGGTGCCCGTCTTGACCCCTCAGAGATGAGAGGGAGAGGTGGCTAAGCACCACCAATATGCAGCCAGGCGTGGTAGCACAGGCCTATAATCCCCGTACTTGGGAGGCTGAGACAAGAGTATCACAAGCTGGAAGCTAGCCTCAGCAACTTAGTGAGACTTTGTTTTAAAATAAGGCTGAAGACTTCTGGGAAGATGGCGACTGAGAAAAGCAGCGTTTACGAGTCCTGCTAACAATCAGTCTCTATCACCACAAAATCAGCGTTTTTCATAGCCAGAAAACATCATCAGTAGAGAAATAAAAACTGTAAATACAAGGGACAGAGAAAAAGAAGACTAGAAGAACAACCAGATACCAGAAAAGAAACCAGCCCACATTGCGGAGCCGCCCGGCACCATCATGCCTCACAGCACCAGGCTCCAGAGAGGAAAGGTAAACAAGGGGCTGAAGTGAGCAGCTGCGGATTATTTGGGTGTAATTCAGTAGTTTTTCCAGTGCAAAGAACGTCTAAAACTCCCAGTGGCCAAGCTCATCACACCCTCCAGGGACTCAGAATGAAGCTCAAAACCAGAAAAGAAATATGCCATCCTCATGCCTACCGAGGACATGGCAGCAGCACCATATTGTCAGAGGCAGTGGTGGGTTCACCATACCCATGACATCTCCAGATCAGTGCACTCAATAACCGTAAGTGAAATTGCAGCCCCTAAAGGAAAAATCCCAGTACTCCACCCCCAAGGACTTGTGCAGCTTTGATAATCTCCCTGGGTCTGAGATTTTGCAGTCCAACCCAGTGAAGGAATAGTGGTGACAGAGCTACCACACCGTAGTCACAGCTCCCCATGGGAAACCACCCAACCTGGTACCCCCATGGTCTCGCACAGCCTTGATTAAGTCCCTGGGTCTGAGAATTTGCGATACAACCTAGTAAAGGAGTAGTGGTGACTGAGATTACCACAGACTCAAGATCCAGAGCACCCTAAGTGAAGTAATAGTGACCTAGGGAAGAACCCAGAGAAGGCACAAACTTCTGAAATCATGGGAAAGAGGAATAACAATGGAGCAATGAATGCCCACAATCCCACAGCATCAGAACCCGGTAACACAGAAATTCAGATATGTCCAGAAGATCAAATCAGGAATATAACTGTAGAAATAATACAGGACCTTCAAAAAGAATTTGGAGAGAGTTTAAAAGAAATAAAGGATGCAATCATTGAAGTAAAGGCCTCAATTCAACATATAAACAATCTATTAGACCACATGGAAAATAGAATCTCGCTCCTAGAAGATGATCACTCCAAAAATGAACACATAGTTTCTAATTTGCAAAAAAAAAAAAAGTCAGACAGCAGGAATTTGACACTGAAGAAATATGGGCCCATTTTAAGAGTGCTAACCTAAGAATAATCAGAATAGAGGAGGGAAAAGAAGGTGAACCAATGGGATCAATAATCTCTTCAAGGAAGTAATAGCAGAAAATTTTCCAAACATAGAGCAAGAGGCCGATACACAGGTACAGGAAACTTATAGAACTCCCTTTAGACAGGATCAGGGAAGAGGTTCCCCATGCCTCATAATTGTCAAAATGGCCAATATGGAAGCCAAGGAGAGAATCTTAAAGGCAACAAAAACAAAAGGCCAAGTGACATTCAGAGGCAAACCAATTAGAATCACTTCAGACTTCCCAAACCAAGTCATGAAAGCAAGAAGGGCTTGGAGTAACATATTCCAAACACTGAAAGGAAAAAATTTCCACCCAAAAATTTTCTACCCAGCAAAACTATCTATCAAATTAGATGGGGAAATAAAAAGCTTCCATGACAAACAGAAACTGAAGGAATTTATGTCTTCAAAACCAGCACTAGAGAAAATATTCAAGGAAATTAACTACAAAGAAGAAATAGGTAATACACGCCAGAACCAAAGAAACAAGAGTTCCCATCCAGCAGACAACTAAGCAAAGAAGAATAAACAGTATCTCAAACAGAAATAAAATCTTAACATGTTAGGAATTAAAAGTTATCTCTCAATAATCACACTGGCTGTAAATGGTCTCAACTCCCCAATAAAAAGACATAAAGTGGCAAAATGGATTAAAAGCCAGAATCCATCCATCTGCTGCTTACAAGAAACACACCTTACAAGTAAAGATAGGAACAAACTCAAGGTAAAGGGCTGGAGCAAGGTAATGCATGCTAACGGAACTCGAAGGCAAGCAGGAGTAGCAACTATGATATCAGACAAGTTAGATTTCAAACCCAAACTTACTAGAAGAGATAAAGAAGGTCATATTTTGACTGGTAAAAGGAATAATCCAGCAAGAGGAAATAACAATAATTAACATCTATGCCCCAAACATAGGGGCAGCTACTTTCATAAATCAAACTCTTTGTGACATGAAGTCACACATAAATCCCAATACAATAATACTGGGAGACTTCAACACACCTCTCACAACATTAGACTGATCTTCCAGACAAAGGGTCAGTAAAGATGCCTCAGAACTAAAGAACACCATTAACCAAAAGGACCTGTTGGACACATATAGAATATTTCACTCAACTACAGCAGAGTTTGCATTTTTCTCAGCTGCTCACGGAACCTTCTCCAACATAGATCACATCCTGGGACACAAAATGAGCACTAGCAAATTCAAAAAATGTTACATACTTCCCTGTGTCATTTTAGACCATGATGGAATGAAACTAGAAATCAACTATAAGAAGACCCAGAGAAAAAAACATAAACATGTGGAGAATGAACACCACACTTCTGAATGAAGAATGGGTCATAGAAGATGTAAGAGGTGAAATCAAGAAATTTCTAGAAACAAATGAAAATAAAGATACAACATATCAAAACCCCTGGGACACTTTGAAGGCAGTATTAAGAGGAAAATTTATAGCACTGAGTGCTCACATAAGAAAAACAGAAAATCTTCAAATAAATAACTTAGTGACACACCTCAAAGCCCTTGAAAAGCAGGAACAATCAAACTGCAAAGCCAGTAGAAGACAGGAAAATATTAAAATGAGAGCAGAAATTAATGAAATAGAGACAAAAAAAATACAGAAAATCAATAAAACCAAAAGCTGGTTTCTTGAAAAAATTAACAAGATAGATAAACCACTAGCCAACCCAACTTAAAAAAAGAGAGAATCGCGCCGGGCGTGGTGGCGCACGCTTGTAATCCCCGCGCTTGGGAGGCAGAGACAGGAGGATCGCGCAGGTTCGAAGCTAGCCGCGTGCGCTGGCTTAGGAGACCCTGTTTCCAAATAAAAAAATGTAAAAATAGGTCTGGGAGTGTAGCCCGGAGATAGAAGGGTTTCCAGGAACCCCAGTACCACCAAAAAAAAAAAAAAAGAGAGAGAGAGAGAGAGAGAATCAATCCAAATTATGAAGATAAGAGATGAAAAGGGAGACATTACTACTGACAGTGTAGAAATTCAGAGAATTATCAGAAACTACTTTGAAAAACTATACTCCAACAAAATGGAAAATCTCGAGGAAATTGACAACTTCCTAGATAAATACAACCTTCCTAAACTGAGTCAAGAAGATATAGAACACATAAACCAACCAGTAACAATCAAAGAGATTGAAACAGCAGTAAAGAGCTTACCATCAAAGAAAAGCTTAGGACCAGATGGTTTCCCAAGTGAATTCTATAAATCCTTTATGGAAGAGCTAACCCCATACTACTCAAACTATTTCATGAAATAGAAAAAAGTGGGACTCTTCCAAATACACTCTATGAAGATAACATCATACTAATACCCAAATTGAATAAAGACATTTCAAGGAAGGAAAACTACAGGCCTATATCGCTGATGAACTTGTATGCAAAACTATTAAACAAAATACTAACAACATGCATTCAAAACCACATAAAGAAAATCATATGCCATGAACAGGTAGGGTTCATCCCAGGGATGCAAGGCTGGTTCAACATACAATAATCAATCCATGTAATTCATCATATAAGCAGAATAAAAGACAAAAATCACATGATCATTTCAATAGGTGCTGAAAAAGCATTTGATAAAATCCAACATCCATTTATGATAAAAAAAAAAACACTGCAGAGAATTGTAAAAGAAGAAACATATCTCAACCAATCTACAATAAGCCCACTGCCAACATCATATTAAATGGGGAAAAACTTCAAGAATTCCCCCTAAAAACAGGAACAAGACAAGGATGTCCATTATCACCACTTCTCTTGATTATAGAGACTCTAGCCAGAGCAATAAGGCAAGAAAAGGAAATCGAAGGAGTACAAATAGGAAAAGAAGAACTCAAATGTTCACTATTTGCAGATGACATGATACTATATTTAGAAAACCCAACAAACACATCCAAAAGGCTTATAGAACTGATCAACAAATTCAGCAAAGTGTTTGGACACAAAATCAATCTTAAAAAATCAGAAGCTTTCCTGTACACCAACCATAAATCCACTGAAAAAAAAATTCAGAAGACACTTCCACTCAGGATCTCCCACAAAAAATAAAATACTTAGGAATAAACTTGACCAAGGAGGTAAAAGATCTCTACAAAGAAAATTATAAAACACTGAAAAAAGAAATCAAAGAAGATCTTAGAAGATGGAAGGATCTTCCATGTTCATGGATTGGCAGAATAAATATCATTAAAATGGCCATCCTTCCAAAAGTGATCTACAGATTTAATGCAATGCCCATTAAACTACCAAGATCATTCTTCACAGACATAGAAAAACCAGTCCTTAAATTTATCTGGAATAACAAAAAGCCCAGAATAGCCAAGGTAGTTCTGAGCAACAAAAACCATGCAGGAGGAATCACAATACCTGACTTTAAAGTATACTACAAAGCCATTGTAATAAAAACAGCATGGTGCTGGCAAAAAAACAGATACATAGACCAATGGAGCAGAATAGAAGACCCAGACACAAGTCCACACACTTTTAGCCAAATGATTTTTGACAAAGGGGCCAAAAACATACACTGGAAAAGAGATAGCCTCTTCAACAAATGATGTTGGCAAAACTGGTTAACCATGTGCAGAAAATTGGAAATTAATCCCACTTTCTCACCCTGTACAAAAGTCAACTCAAGATGGATCAAAGACTTGGAAATCAAACCAGAGACCTTGAAGCTTCTTGAAGAGGGCCTAGGTCCAACACTGCAACACATATGCACAGATAAACACTTTCTCAACAAGACCCCAAAGGCACAATAAATTAAGAGGCGACTCAATACATGGGATTGCATGAAATGGAAGAGCTTCTGTTCAGCAAAGGAAACTGTCAAGAACCTCAATCGAGAGCCAACAGAATGGGAGATTTTTTGCCACCTGCATCTCTGATAGAGGACTAATATCTAGAATATACAGAGAACTCAAGAAACTCAACACTAAGAAAACAAAGCATCCAATAACAAAATGAGCAAATGAACTAAATAGACACTTCATGAAAGAAGAAATTCAAATGGCCAATAAATGCATGAAGAAATGATCAACATCACTGGCAATCAGAGAGATGCAAATCAAAACTACCCTGAGATTTCACCTAACTCCATCTAGAATGGCAATCATTCAAAACACAAACAACAACAGATGCTGGCGAGGATGTGGAGAAGTGGGAACTCTAAGACATTGTTGGTGGGATTGCAAATTAGTGCAACCACTTTGGAAAACAGTATGGAGAATCCTCAGAAGAATGGGAACAAATCTATCATTTGATCCAGCAATACCACTTCTGGGTATGTACCCAAAAGAAGGGAAACCAAACTACCAAACTAATGCATGTGTATCTATGTTCATAGCTGCACAATTCACCATAGCCAAACTATGGAACCAGCCAAGATGCCCATCAACAGATGAATGGATTACAAAACTGTGGGATATGTACACAATGGAATTTTACTCAGCCATTAAAAACAACTCAATTACATCATTTTCAGGGAAATGGAAGGAACTGGAGGACATTATGCTAAGTGAAATTAGTCAATCACAAAAATAAGAAATCAGATGCTTTCCCTAATATGTAAAAGCTAAGGAGAAATGGGTAATAGGAAGAACTCTAGATGAAAAAGGAAATCCTATAGAGGAGCAACAAGACAACCTAAATGAGGGGATTGGAGTGGGGAAGAAGGAAATTCTCTAAAACACGCAACGTACTTAAACATATTGAAGTCAACCACGAAGCCAAGGAAGGGAAGGAGGGATGGTGAGGGAATAGGGTGGGAATTGGGTAGGGGTTAAATCGGTGATGTGTACATGTATGTACACACAAGTTTTTTTTTTTACCCCAATATGATGTATGAATATAATGCACCAATAAAATTTTTTAAAAAATAAATCTGCAGCCGGGCGTGGTGGCGCACGCTTGTAATCCCCGCGCTTGGGAGGCGGAGACAGGAGGATCGCGCAGGTTCGAAGCCAGCCGCGCTGGCGTAAGAGACCCTGTTTCAAAAATATAAAATAGGTCTGGGAGTGTAGCCCAGAGGCAGAAGGGCTTCCAGGAACCCCAGTACCACCAAAAAAAAAAAAAAAAAAAAAAAAAAAAAAATCTGCAAAAATCTGTGTTTTTTTTTTTTTTTTTTTTTTAAATAAGGCTGAAAGTCGGGTGTGGTGGTGCATGCTTGTCATCCCAGCGCTTGGGAGGCTGAGACAGGAGGATCGCACAGGTTCGAAGCCAGCCTTAACTACTTAGTGAGGCTCTCAGCAATTTAGTGAAACACTGTTTCCAAATTAAATATAAAAAAAATAGGTCTGGGAGTGTTGCCTGGAGGTAGAAATCCCCTGGGTTCCATCCCCAGTAACACACACACACACACACACACACACACACACACACACACACACCACCTCTGGGTTCAATTCCCAGTACCACAAAACAAAACAAAAAAAAGCACTAATATGCCAGGTGTTCACTTGCTATTGTTTGTTTCTTCATTATAACAATCCTATGAGTCAGGATTTATGTCCTTCAGTTGCAAAAAAAAAAAAAAGAGCTCAGGAAAATGGTTATTTCAAGCCAGGCATGATGGCGCACCCTGGAAATCCCAGATTTTGGGAGGCCAAGACAGGAGGATTGCAGTTTGAGAACAGCCTCAGCTACGTAGTGAGGCCCTTTGTAACTCTGTGAGACCCTGTTTCCAAATAAAGAATAAAAAATAGGGCTGGGAGTGTAGCTCAGAGGTAAAATGCCCCTGGGTTCCATTCCCAATACCGCAAAAAAAAAAAAAAAAAAAAAAAAAAAAAAAGGTTATTTCAGAACTGCTATGTGGCACCACCAAGATCGGTCTGTATCACTGCAAACACAAGCTCTTCTATGCTGTTTTCCTTATATATCCCTGGGGTTCCTTGTGTGTTGGGGTGCTGTGCATAAGTAAAAACCTGTATTCCGAGCCCAGCATGGTGGTGCACGCTTGTAATCCCCGCACTTGGGAGGCTGAATCAGGAGAATCACGCAGGTTCAAAGCCAGCCTCAGCAACTTAGTGAGACCCTGTTTCCAAATAAAGTATAAAATAGGTCTGTGAGTATAGCCCGGAGGTAGGAAGCCCCTGGGTTCCACCCCCAGGACCACACACACACAAAATACTTCATTCCCACATCCTAAAGTCAAGTGTGTTTTTGGCAGATGATGGTCTCTTCAAGTTTAAAGCCAGCATTTGTCCCTGCAAGTGGAATGTCCTGGGTTGCTCCCCCACCCCAGTGTCACCCCTTCCCACTTGGTACTATCCCCAGCACAAGGACTGGTTTGGAAGTGATTCAATCAGAGGAAAACTCAGGAGCTCAGTGATGCAGGAAGTTGTCCTTCCCCTTTCTGGAGTGAATAATCACCACCACTGCTTCTGTAGCCATCTTGTGGCCATGAGAGAAGTCAGCTTATGAACACGCCAACACAGAAGAAGAATCAAACCCAGAGCAATATGCTCAAAGCTCACATCAAAAGGCACCTCAAGCCCACGCCTCTGATTTTAAAAGAAAAAATAAATCCAAGTTTTAGTCTAATTTGATTGCCTTAGTTTTTCTACCTTACCTTGCTGATAGACCCTAGTTCTCCTGTGCACCTGAGTTGCATTCAAAGGAAGAGTCATTTATGGTTGTCAGTAACTGAGGAAGGAGCAGAGCTCTCTATCATAAGGGAAAGTTAATTGCTAACAGTGCCAATCTTTAGGGCTTGTGTTAGTCAGCTGTCACTGTGACAAGATACTTGAGGTAGATCAACTTAAAAGAGGAAAGGTTTATTTGGCTTCTGATATTTTTGCTTACAGCTTACAGTCTATTTGCTCACAATGGGCTCACAGTTTCAAAAATTATAGTTTATAATCACTTGAATCTGTTGTTGTTTTGTGGGGATTAGACCCAGAGTCATTCCTCATCTGAACTATACCACCAGCTATTTTTGTTTTGTTTTGTTTGTTTGTTTGTTTGTTTTGGGGCTCTGGGGATGGAACCTAGGGGAATTCGAGCTACACCCCCAGCCCTATATTTTATTCTTTATTTTGAAACAAGGTCTCACTGAGTTGCAAAGGGCCTCGCTAAGTAGCTGAGGCTGGCCACAAACCATAATACTCTTGTCTCAGCCTCCCAAATGCTGGGATGACAAGTGTGCGCCACCACGCCTGGCTAGCCCTTTTTATTTTTAATTTGTAAACAGGGTCTCACTGAGTTTCGGAGGGCTTCTGCAAGCTGCTGTGGCTGGTCTTGAACTTGTAATCCTTCCGTCTCAGTCCCCCAAGTACTTACTATAGTTCTTAGAAATCCCTGGCTCAGCATGTTGTTGGGTAGAGCATGGATATATACAGAAAATTGCACGCAGCAGCCATTTCTGCTTTTTTATAAACTGAAGAGGCAAGAAATGTCCAAACTATATATTTCTTTTTAGCTGGGGTTCTGGGTGCCAGTTATGTTCTATCAGTTTTAGTCATGCGTCAAGTCAAGACTGGGACACAGACTGAGAAATGTGTTGATAGAGCTGGGCGGGTGTGGTGCATACACCATAATCTAGGACTTGGGAGGCTGAGACAGGAGGATCATAGGTTTGAGGCCAGCGTCAGCAATTTATTGAGGCCCTCTGCAACTTAGTAAGACTTCTTTCGAAATAAAAAATAAAATAGGGCTGGGGGAGCCAGGTATGGTGGTACATGCCTATAATCCTAGTACTTGAATGGCTAGGACAAGAGGATCCCAGGTTGGAAGCTAGACTCAGCAATTTTGCAAGACTCTCAACAATTTAGTGAGACCCTGCTTCAAAATGAAAAACAAACAGGGCTGGGGTGTAGCCTAGAGGTAGAAGGCCCCTGGGTTCCATCCTTACTATCACAAATAAAATAGGGCTGGGGGATAACTCAGAGGTACAATGTACCCTAGGTTCAATACCCAGTACCACACATACAACACACAAGAGGAAAGAAAAAAAAAAAAAGAAATGTATTGATAAGTATTTTCATCATTGTGAAAATACTCTAGTGTGTCCTCCCATCCCCTACTCCTGAGACAGATATGATGTCTCTTGGCCATTACGTGACCACCGCCATAAATGCAGCCTGTCACTGACCAAAACATCTCTGTGGCACATTACTGTATATGCATTTTCTTGAGAGATGGAGGTAGGGAGAGGATATCTTCTTTCCTTTGACTGTTGCTTATAGCAAGAACAATAGACATATAAGTTTTAACCTGATGTGGTGGCACATACCTATAATCCCAGCTATTTGGGCAGCTAAGGAAAAAGTATCACAAGTTTAAGGCCTGCCTTGGCAACTTAGTGAGACCCTATCTCAAAATAAAAAGCAAGAAGGGCTGGGTATGTAGCTTAGTGGTAAAACCCCCTGTGTTCAATCCCCAGTGTTGCCCAAACAAACAAACAAACAAACAAACAAACCAGACTTTTCTGCAGTAGCTCCCCATTGTCCATTTGTGGACAGGGAGGGACACCATGTGGGAGGGTGCTTCCTGATTCCTGGATCACATAGTGATGTGTTTGTTTTGTTGGTGGTACTGGGGACCAAGCCAGAGTGTGGCACATGCGGGGCAAGCGCTCCACCCCTGAGCCACACCCAGCCTGGTAATGTCCCCTTGCAGGAGTTCCAGTGCTGCCACCTGAGCCTGCACCTCCCTGGTGAAGACAGAAGCCCAGCGCCTGGCAGGTCCGCACTGCAGTGGCATTCTGGCAGCGGTTCCTGAAGCCCTTCTAATGGTTGCATAAGCACCCTGTGTTAAAGACCTTTCTGCTTAAACTATATAAAATGGCTTCTGTCTCCTGCAACTCGACTCTGTTTGTAGAGGAAATAAAGGTGCAAGTACCGTTGCTGCTGAACACAGCATCAGAGATCAGAACCTTCCTTGGAGCCTCCGTGGAATTCAGCAGGACATGGTTTATGTTTTGAGGTTTGCAGGCAGATTCCCCTTTCAGAACTAAATGTACAAAAGATCTGAGCTGTATGCCAAGCAACGCCATGTGTTCTTCAGAAAATAATGACATCACGTTACTCACTGCCATGTGTGGCTTCTCACCTGCATGCCCTCCACCACTCATCTCCTCCTGCAACTCTGACAGGAGGTGCAAGCCTGATTCCATAATCTCCACTTTCCCAATGAAATCACCAGTGTTCAGAGAGTATGATGAAACTGTAGTTCAACCTAGTGGAACTGTGGTTCAAAATAAAAAATAAAAAGGGCTAGGGTGTAGCTTGCCTCATCCTGTGGGAGGTAGAATGCCCCTGGGTTCAATCCCTAGTACCAAAGAAAAAGGGCAGGTGGGAGAGAGAGAGAGAGAGAGAGAGAGAGAGAGAGAGAGAGAGAGAGAGAGAGAAAATATGATCTAAGGGACCCTGACAGATACCTTAGCAAGCTTCTGGAATGTCAGGTCTTGAAGTATGTGCAATTCAATCACTAGATACTCATCCATATGGATTCAGCACTAATCTCTACGTTTTTCTTTTCTTTTCTTTTTTCTTTTTGTTTTTGTTTTTTTTGGTGGTATTGGGGTTCCTGGTAACCCTTCTCCGGGCTACACTCCCAGACCTATTTTGTATTTTTATTTGGAAACGGTCTCTTAAGCCAGTGAGGCTGGCATCGAACCAGCGTGATCCTCCTGTCTCCACCTCCCAAGCGCGGGGATTACAGTATGCGCCACCACGCCCGGCTACAAGTTTTTCTTTTAAAATCAAATTCCAAGCCAGGCATGGTGGTACACGCTGGTAATTCCATCATTTGGGAGGCAGAGACCGGAGGATCACGGTTCAAGGACAGCCTCAGCTATTTAGCGAGGCCCTTTGCAACTCAGTGAGACCCTGTTTAAAAAAATAAGAAGACTAAACAATAAGACTAGGGTTGTAGCTCGGGGATGCAATGCCCCTGGGTTTCATCCCTGGTACCACACACACACACACACACACACACACACACACACACACACAAAAATCAAATTCCGTAGGATCAAGTGCCATACACTGAGTTCTGGCATGCCACTAGATGCCACTAGAAGTGAGTTTATG